>NC_091069.1:192088123-192353123 GCF_032405125.1 Capricornis sumatraensis | reverse complement strand
CTTTATAAAAACATCAATCATATTTTGTCATTTGTTTACTGACATCCTATAACTAAAAAATATTTTATTGGGAGAAAATGAAAGCCCTTAAAATGCAGATTTTCCTGGTGAGTAATATAGAAATACTGAGGACTTAAAAATGTATTATTTTCTGTTGATTCAGATAACACTCCTTATATGAAAATATGGAGAGCAAATTTTGGCTAAACACCAGCTGAATCTGTTAACAGCAAACTTTTCACTATTCAGAACCACTTAAAATCTTTATTGCACATTTTTTACTACAGAAAGTATTGTATTACATCTTTTTTTCTGATCACTACCACCTGCCCTTTTCATTAAAACTTTAAGTGATAGTATTAAAATCCTCAAATCTGTTTTCCAAATAACTGCACCAGTATTTTTCACATCAATTAAATTCATTGAACCAACAAATAATTTAAAGCCTATTTAAGATTATCAAAGCATATGTTTTCCACGTTGGTTTTATTTACTTATTTATTTTTTATGTTTCTTGTGTGAACTCTGGAAGTAGGTAGCTGGAAGGGATATATTACTTTTACATTAATGCCAACTGGCCTTGGAGAGTAGCATGAACCCTGCTCCAGCAAGTCACCATTTTGAAGATGGGCCAGATGTTTGGCTGTGTTATGGTGGGCAGGAAAGTCTCAAAATAACATGCTACAGTATGACTCATTAGCATATGTGTATGTGTGTGTCCCCAAGCAATGTTTTCGGTCAATTGGTGCTTAAAAATACTGACAATATTTTACCTCAGCTTGAGTCTTGTGATTATCAACTGTGTATTTTCAAGAGAGACACAAAAAGGCAAATGACTGAAAACATATGTAACTAATGGAGGTCTGTAGTCCTTAAGGACTAGAAGTAGCTAACAAGGAGCCCAAATTGAGAATATTGCTGCATTAACTTAAATAGAACCCTGGGAAGTAACTGATATATATTTTAAAAATATATATTTGTTGAACTAGTTGGTGCAGTTAGATCATGGAAAGGAAAACATTGGACTTTTTGTTCCCATTGTTATGATCTTTCCTATAATGAAGAGCTGCTATGCTTTTCTGTTACTCAAAGATACTGAAAAAGACATTATCCTCATTTCCCAATTTAGAGTGCTAAAAAGACATCAGGGTCACAGACACGTGTAGATGGTAAAGTGTTTTAAAGATAGAGTGATGGATTCACTTTTATATTTTCCCAAGCTTCTACTTTAAAGCTGTGATTTTACCATATTAGGAGACATTTCTATTTTTCATGTGTTTGATTGACATTTTCACTTTGTGTCTTTACTTTTTGGGGGAAGGTTGTTCCAGAGTGGAGTTCTGGCTTTCACAAAGTCATTTTGAGATCCTCTCTCCTCCATGGGAAGGTGAACAGGAAGGATCTGGAAGAAGCAGGTTAAATTTGGGGTTCAAATACTTGTTTTAGAAAATAGGGGAAATGAAGGGAGTACATGTGGAGTGGAAATGTGGAGCATCTTTTCTAAGAGATGCCTGTGATGCTGCAAGAGGAGAGATCCTCTACTTTTCCCTTCTAAGGATGGTGGTGTGGACCTTCAGTGTAAGGAAGTATCAAACGTTATCTTACTCAGAAAATCCACTACTCTAAGAAATGCTTCAAATTTAATATTCAATTGATTCTATAATCTTGTTCTTCAAAATTCAAAACATACGAAAGATTATACAGTGAAAACCCTTTGTCCTCCTTGGACCTCCCATCATGGAATTCCTCGTTCAAGAAGCACAAGTCTGATTAATTTCTTTTGTTATCTTTCCAGAGATATTTTATATTTTTCCAAGCAAATTTATATACTTTTTATTCTCTTTTACGTAAGTGATAGCATAATATACTTACTGTTCTGCATCTTGCTTTTTCACTTAATACAAGTTGGAATCCTTTCTTTATTCATACAAAAAAGGAGTCCCTGTTCTATTTTTATGGTTGCATGGTATTTCATTGTGAGAATGTGCTATAAATTATTTAATCAGTTGAGTATTGATAAATGTTTAAGTTGCTTCCAATCTTTTGTTCTTATATAAATATAAGAAGCTTTGGGTGGGAATGTGAGATAATGTGGCCGCTGTGGGAAACAGTTTAATGCTTCCTCAAAAAACTGAACACAATTAGCCATGTTTGTGCTAAGTTGCTTCAATCATGTCTGACTCTCTGTGACCCCGTGGACTGTAGCCTGCCAGACTCCTCTGTCCATGGGATTCCCTAGGCAAGAATACAGGAGTGGATTGCCATTTCCCATTCCAGGGGATCTTCCCCACCCAGGGATCGAACCCATGTCTCTTATGTCTCCTGCTTTGGCAGGCGGGTTCTAGCGCTGCCTGGGAAGCCCCAAGTGAGTTGACTAAGTAAGGCAAATTCATAGAGACAGGAAATAGAGTAGTAGTTACCAGGGGCAAAGAGGTGGGGATATGAGTTTTTTTAAAAAACTTCTGGAAATAGATAGTGAGGTGGTTATACAACAATATGATTGTACTTTAAATTTAAAAAAAATTTTAGTTTAAATTGAATTATAATTGACATATAATATAATATTATAGTAATTTAAGGTTTATGACATAATGATTCAATATTTTTGTACGTTAAAAAATGATCACCACAGAAAATCTGGTTACCATCTATCACCGTACAGAATTATTACAATATTATTGACTGTATTCTCTATGCTGAACATTACGTTCTTATGATATGTATTTTATAGCTGGAAGTTTGTACATCTTAATTCCCTTCACCTATTTTGCCTTTTCTCCTCTCCTTCCATCCCTCTGGCAGTCACCAATTTGTTCTCTGTATCTACCAGTCTGTTTCTATTTTTTATTTGTTTGTTTTGTTTCAGCTTCTACCTGTAAGTGAAATTATATGGTATTTGCCTTTCTCTGACTTATTTCACTTAAGGTAATACCCTCTAGATCCATCCATGTTGTTGCAAATGCAAATATTTCATTCCTTTTAATAGCTGAATAATATCCCATTGTATGTATGTATGCATGTACATATACGTATGTCTTGTTTATCCATTCATCTCTTGATAGACACTTAGGTTACTTCCATATCTTGGCTATTGTAATTAGTGCTGCAGTAAACATAGGTGTACATATATTTTGTCAAATTGTTGCTGTTGTTCAGTTGCTAAGTTGTGTCCATCTCTTTGTGACCCCATGGACTACAGCATGCCAGGCTTCCCAGTCCTTCACCATCTTCTGGAGCTTGCTCAAACTCATGTCCATTGAGTCAGCGATGCCATCCAACCATCTCGTCCTCCGTCGTCCCTTTCTCCTCCTGCCTTCAATCTTTCCCAGCGTCAGGGTCTTCTCAAATTAGTGTTTTCCTTTTCTTCAGATAAATATCAAAGTAGAATTGCTGGATTGTATGGTAGTTAGAAGGGCTCCCAGGTGACTCAGTGGTAGAGTCCACATGCAATGCAGGAGACAGGTTCAATCTGCTGGGTCGGAAATATCCCCTGGAGGAGGAAATGGCAACCCACTCCAACACACTTGCCAGAAAAATCCCATGGACAGAGGAGCCTGGCAGGCTACAGTCCAGGGGGCCTCAAAGAGTTGGACACAACTGAGTATGCACATGCGCACACATACACAATAATTAGTGTTTTGAAAAACCTCCGTAGTGTTTTCCATAATGGCTGCACCAATTTATATTCTCACCAACAACTGTACTCGAGGGTTCCCTTTCTCCACATCGTTCCCAACACTTGCTATTTCTTGTCTTTTTAATAATAGCTATTCTGACAGGTATGAGATGACATCTCATTGTGGTTTTGATTTTTATTTCCTCAATGATTACTGAAGCTGAGCTTCTTTTCTTGTGCCTGTTAGCAATCAGTATGTCTTCTTTGGAAAAATGTCTACTCAGTTTCTCTGCCCATTTTAAAAAAGTGGACTCAGGGTCTTTTGTGGTTCCACACAAATTTTAGAATTATTTCTTCTGGTTCTGTAAAAAATGGTGTTGGTATTTTGATAGAGATTGCATTGACTCTATAGATTGCTTTGAGTAGTATGGAATTTTAACAATATCGATTGTTTCAATCCATAAGTATGATACATTTTTCTGTTTATTTGTGTCACCTTCAGTTTTTTTCTCAGTATCTTATAGTTTTCAGAGAGCAAGTCTTTCCTTTCTTTGGTTAAATTTAATCCCAGGCATTTACTATTTTTGATATAATTTTAAATGCAATGCTTTCTTAATATTTATTTTTGATAATTTGCTATTAGCATATAGAAATGCCAGATTTTTTTATATTGGAGGAGAATTGCTTTACAATGTTGTATTATTTTCTGCTGTACAACAGTATGACTTAGCTATAAGTGTACATATACCCCTTCCTTCTTGAGCCAAACTTTCACCACCCCCCCCCCCCCCCACCGACCCCCAGGTCATCACAGAACACTGAGCTGAGCTCCCTGGGTTATGTAGCAGTTTCCCACTAGTTATCTATTTTACACATAAGTCTAAGTAGTTAAGTCATGTCCAATTCTTGCAGCCCCATGGACTGTAGCCCACCAGGCTCCTCTGTCCATAGGATTCTCCAGGCAAGAATGTTGGAGTGGGTTGCCATTTCCTTCTCCAGGGGATCGTCCCCATCCTAGGATTGAACCCGGGTCTTCAGGCCGATTCTTCACCCACCTGAGCTATGAGGGAAGCCCTATTTTACATGGTATTATACAGTAAGTTGAAATAGAAAAACAAATATTGTATATTAATGCATATATATGGAATCTAGAAAAATAGTACTGATGACCTATTTGCAGAGCAGGAAGAGAGAGGCAGAGGTAGAGAGCAGACTTGTGGACACAGCAGTGGGGAAAGAGGGTGGGATGAATTGAGAGAGTAGCTTGCCATAAGGATGGGATGAATTGAGAGAGTAAAACTGACATAAGGGTGGGATGAACTGAGAGAGTAGCATTGACACCCTTATGTCACCCTTATGTCAATGCTACTCTCTTAACTCATCCCACCCTCTTTTCCCCCTGCTGTGTCCACAGGTCTGCCCTCTACCTCTGCCTCTTTGTTCCTGCCCTGCAGATAAGTCATCAATACTCTTTTGGCCATGCTGTGCAGCATGCAGACTCTTAGTTCCCTGTCCAGGGATTGAACCCGCTACCCTTGCAATGGAAGCACAAAGTCCTAACCTCTGGACCACCAGGGAATTTTCTAGCAGCTTTTAAAGTAAGTAAATATATATAGTCCAATGGGGCGGCAATAGTTATCCCTGGAAACTGGCATAATCAAAGGCAACTTGCAGATAGCTGTGATGAACAGTTATCACCAGGGCTCTGTTTGAGCAAGTTTGAGCAAGTCTTTGGTGTGATTTCTCTTCCCTGGTGGCTCAGATGGTAAAGCATCTGCTTACAATATGGGAGACCTGGGTTTGATCCCTGGGTCGGGAAGATCCCCTGGAGAAGGAAATGGCAACCCACTCCAGTATTCTCGCTTGGAAAATCCCATGGAGAGAGGACCCTGGTAGGCTACAGTTCGTGGGGTCGCAAACAGTCGGACATGACTGAGCGACTTCACTTTGGTGTGATTTAGACCAGGGCTTCACACACTTGTCCATTGAAGTCTCCCTCCAGCCATAGACAGGAACACATACGCACATGCAATCTGGTGAGAAAGCACAGAGTGATCAAGGGATGCCATACTTTGAAGTCTCCAGGTTTTATCTCAAAATTAAGTGGTTATTTTAATAATCTAATAGCAATTTGATAATCTATTTATGCTTATTTAAAGTGACAAGGTTTTTTAGTATTTACTGTCAAATGAAGTGGAGAAGGCAATGGCACCCCACTCCAGTACTCTTGCCTGGAAAATCCCATGGATGGAGGAGCCTGGTAGGCTGCAGTCCATGGGGTTGCTAAGAGTTGGACACGACTGAGCGACTTCACTTTGACTTTTCACTTTCATGCATTGGAGAAGGAAATGGCAGGCAACCCACTCCAGTATTCTTGCCTAGAGAATCCCAGGAATGGGGGAACCTGGTGAGCTGCCTTCTATGGGGTCGCACAGAGTCGGACACGACTGAAGCCACTTAGCAGCAGCAGCAGTCAAATGAAGATATGTTATTGTCTGCAACTACATGGTATCTCTGGCACACTATCTTAATGGACTTCACTTGGAGGAGGACTGGCTAAATAAAACTGATGTGGTTTAGAATATTTGAAGGCCACTTGAAACAGTTATTGTCATACGAGGTCAGTCTAGGACTGACCACGCTTTCTAGTGGCTGCTTTCAGTCACAGCCACATGAGGTCCCTGTGTGTGGACAGGGATGGAAGCTCTCCTACAAGCCATGTGGACAAATACAGTGCCACTAAGGTGACCAGTGGTGTCTCCCTGCCCCTGGGGTTCTAGGTTAACGGGACTTGAGCCCCAGTCCATGGAGCTTCCCCTTATTTCTTAAGTCTATGGACTTAGTTTCTTTAGGCTTCCTCTGGTTTAGCGTTTGGAATCTGTGAGTGGTTTCTGTTTTGTTTTTGTCCACTTGGATGCAAAATTCAATGCCTCCAGTAGTTTACTACCCTATATCTACTCACACCAAGCATTTCCTGATTTATAACTTGATTGAATATTTCAGCATCTCAGAAATTTCACAAGCTCTAACACTTCCCTCCCTGCCCTGACTTTCTTTTCTTCCACTCCTTCCCTCTTAAAAGCAAACAGATTTCTCTCTCTCTAGTTTCTGCCCTGTAGTTTCACCCTCTCCTCTGAATCCTTGGCCTCAGGTGATATTCCTGCTCTGCAGTGCTCACCTACTGCAAGTGGGGCTACTAAAGCATTTTCCAACAAAGGCAGTTCTCTCACTAAGAGAAATTCTCATACCAGCTGCCAAGAGAATAAAATGTTCTTCGTTTAACCCCCCTAATAATAAAGTAACAAAGGTCAAGGAGTGATTTATTTTCTTTTTAAAAAATAAATTAGAACAGATTCAAGATTATCTCAGTAATAATAGCACTGTCTCTCTCCCTTGCATTCCATTATGCTGTCTTGAATGGGAGAGAAAGGCATGAAGTTATACAACTTGCTCAAAAGGAATGGAGTGTAGGGTGCTATCTGTGTATTGCAGGGGACAAAAGAGCTTCTCCACTTCACCTGATGCCTGAAGAGTCATTATCTAGCATCTGCTTCTACATCCCCAAAGTTGGGTTTGCAACTTCCTAGAACAGCACATAGTCCTTTAGGCAATATTGACAATTTAGAAAATTATTTTTTGTACTGAACTGCTGGCAGCCTTCTGGAGCTTCCATTTTTGTGTTCTAACCCTATTTGCATGAACTTGGACCTGACTACTCTGATTTGAGTTACATTAACCCAGTGTTGTATATTCTCTATCCTAAAACATATATAGGAGAAACCACTTCTTGCTCAGATTGTCTTGGTGGAATAAAATTTTACTTCCTTAGCCAAGCAGTCAATGTCCTTGGTAAGCTTCTTCAAACATCCCTTTTCATCTTAGCGCTCTATTTTCCCCTTGTCTTGTGTCTCGCGATGTTTGAGTTTCTCTAATTCCCTCGGTAGATATGTCACTATATTTGGTCTAGATATGCTTTCCCACCATTATAAAAAGCTTCCCAAACTGCTCCATCTCCACTTGTCAGCACCTTATTTATTTTCCCACGGTATTTTCAATGTGACTGCTGCTAAGTCGCTTCAGTCATGTCCGACTCTGTGCGACCCCATAGACAGCAGCCCACCAGGCCCCTCTGTCCCTGAGATCCTCCAGGCAAGAATATTGGAGTGGGTTGCCATTTCCTCCTCCAATGCATGAAACTGAAAAGTTAAAGTGAAGTCGCTCAGTCGTGCCCGACTCTTAGCGACCCCATGGACTACAGCCAGAAGCCTTCTCTAATTTCTCGTATGAGTTCTACTTACTTTAGACATGTGCTGCCGCACGGTGTAGCCACTGCTAACTGCTAAGTCACTTCAGTCATGTCCGACTCTGTGCGACCCCATAGACGGCAGCCCACCAGGCTCCCCCGTCCCTGGGATTCTCCAGGCAAGAACATTGGAGTGGGTTGCCATTTCCTTCTCCAATGCATGAAAGTGAAAAGTGAAAGTGAAGTCGCTCAGTCGTGTCCGACCCTCAGCGACCCCATGGACTGCAGCCTTCTAGGCTTCTCTTTCCATGGGATTTTCCAGGCAAGAATACTGGAGTGGGGTGTGATTCTTAAGCACTTGAAAAGTAGCTTGTTCACATTTTTTGAGATATGCGGGTTGTTCAGATTGAGATGTGCTGTTAAATATATACGAAACACTAGATTCAGAGACTTCTTCATAGAAAAAACAGGATATGAATATTTCATTAGTAATTTTTTACATTGATTCTGTGTTAAAATAAGATTTTGGCTATATTGGTTTGTATAAAACTTTATTAAGTTAATTTCACCTTTTGAAGTGGCTACTAGAAAATTTTAAATTAAGTATGTGGCTAACATTATAATTCTACTGGAAAAGCCTGCTTTAGATCATTGTGTGTGATTCAATGCTAAACACCTTGCATTATCACTCTGAGTGCATTTTAGTCCCTGCTGCTAGAGTTTAGATTCCCTGAACTTAGGAACCTGTAACCTCCTATTCCTTACTGCTCCCCACTTTCATTCAGTGGGTGTGCAACATATGCTAATGAAATACAATAGAAAATATTTTCTCAAAAGAGGTAAGGAACTCAAATGCTTAAGAAAACAGGCAGGTAGCATAATTATATGAAATGTGCTGGGTATAACAAGGATCTTGGCGTCAGGGACACAATAGGCTTAGAAATTGGCAAGCAGGGACTATGGTCAACTGGAGACTGGCTGCTTTGTAAAGGAGGCACCACTTCTTCCTATCAGCTGAATTATTACCACATAGGAATGCAGGCCCAGAGTTGCCAAAGTTTCCAATTTTTCAAGAGAAACTTGATGTCTGCACTATCTGGACTTTTCCACAGATTTAACTGGTTTTTGTATGTTGGCTTAATTCTTAAAAGCTTTGTTTGAGCCAACCAAAATAAGTTAGTGGCCTGATTAAAGTCTGAAAATTACCAGTTTGTGCTTCTGGCTTAGAGGGTAAAATGAAATTTACCTGTAGTACCATAGTAGTGGAAGAGTGAAACAAGATTCATTATTGTGGTTTTCATCAGGAAGGGACTAGAATTTGGACCCTTAAATTTGCAGAAAACTATTGGTAGATGGTATTTCCAAACATCCCCAAACAGTTATACCCCTCTGTAGAATTTCTCAACACTTTAGTCCATAAGGAAAAAAAGGGGGAGGTGTAAGTTTATTGACAGGAGAGTAAAACTATCAACTTAGTGCTAAAGGGAGTAACATGTCTCTCATTCTCAAGTCTGTGCTTGTTTAGGGTTCAGGAAATGGTCAAAGAAACAAACACTCTTTGAATTTTCAGAGCTCTTGTGACCTGCGTGTTTACAGAGGAAATCTTGTGGTTGAATATTTAGCATACGTGAAGTGACAAGTCTAGAAGGGGCTGAATGCTAGTCAGAGTAATGTTATTTTTAAATGATAGGGTGCTGCCTCTAAGGCAGATTAGCATTAGCCTTGCCTTGGTTTTCATATCTTTGAAATCCAAAATCAATAGACCAAGTAATGTAAAAGAACTCTGGCTTAGAAATGTATTGCCTATTGAATTATTAGTGATTATTTTGGGTCAATTTATAAATCTCAGTAACTTGCAATGATGATAATATCAGAATTAGCTTGTCAAAGGGTCATTATCCTATTGAGTAGGAAAATAAGTGAGAATTCGTGTAACTGCATTTCAATTTCAATTTCGTTATTTTGCATGTAAGCTGAGCACCTGAAATCAAAGATTCTATTTAGAGTGCTGTCTTTGAAAGTCATTCATCATGTATAAATGAATATATGAGAGTTTAAGAAAATTTCCTAAGCAAATAGAAAGAAGGAGTATGTTGCAAGATAGGACACCAGTGAGTCAAAATAATAATGTTTCTTTACTTGGGCAAATTATGTGTGTATTAAAAGCGAAGAACAGTTGGTCTAGAAATCTGAAATATATTTATGTTGTTAGTCAAGTAAGTATCACTGACTTGTAAATTCATTCTGACTTGTGGTTTGCCTTTGAGTAAGTCCTCAGCTCTTTCTTGTTTCTCAGTTTCCCCATTTTTAAAGGAGTTATAATAATCCCACTTATTTCTTTAAAAAACTTTTTATTTTGTCTGTGTGGGATGTTCATTGCTGCACGGGCTTTTACTAGCTTCAGAGAGCAGGGGCCACTCTCAGTTTGTGGGGTGTGGGCTTCTCATTGCAGTGGCCTCTCTTGTTGTGGAGCCCAGGCTCTCGGCACATGGACTTCAGTAGTTGTGGCTCATGTGCTCAGTAGTTGCGACCCATGGGCTTAGTTGCTCTGTGGCATGTGGGATCTTCCTGGACCAGGGATTGAACCAGTGTTCCCTGCATTGCAAGATGGATTCTTAACTACTGGACCACCAGGGAAGCCCTAATACCATATATTTTTTAAGCATAATCATATACTAGTGTAGAAGATTGTGCTATTCCTGGGAAAGTGTCCTGAGATCTGGGCAGGTAGATGTGGTTGTTAATTAATATAGCAAGCATATTTTATAAGAGCAGCCTGCATTGCTTTACAGCATCTTCCTGTTTACAGAATCAACAAGCAGCTGTTATATTATTATATAGCTCCACATGCTTATTATGAAGAATAGACTACATCATATGTCAAATACATATTTACATAAACGATATAAGAATAACATTAAAATAAATTGTTTAATGGGAAAAAACAACCAGAATTCCAGATAACAAAAAACTGTCATGTTTCATGTTCCTTTCCCTAGTCTGTGTGCATTTGACTGTTCCATGTAATTGTGATACAGATAAAAATTTAGTACGATCTTTGTGACAACATACTCTATTTCCCCATATTTCTGAATAATATCCAGCACCAGTATTTTATATGACTGTGTGACTATCCATTAAATATAGGCATCATAATTAAACATTTTTCTATTGTTGGCATATGTGTTAGTCACTTAGTCATTTCTGACTCTTTGCAAGTCCATGGCCTGTGGCCCATGGGCTCCTCTGTCCATGGGATTTTCCAGGCAAGAACTTTGGAGTGGGTTGCCAATTCCCTTCTCCAAGAGATCTTCCCAGTCCAGGGGTTGAACCCAGGTCTCCAGCATTGCAGGCAGTTTCTTTACGGTCTGAGCCACCAGTTCAGTTCTGTTCAGTCGCTCAGTCATATCCGATTCTTTGCAACCCCATGAACTGCAGCATGCCAGGCCTCCCTGTCCATCACCAACTCCCGGAGTTTACCCAAACTCATGTCCATTGAGTCAGTGATGCCATCCAACCATCTCATCCTCTGTCATCCCCTTCTCCTCCTGCCTTCAATCTTTCCCAACATCCGGGTCTTTTCAAATGAGTCAGCTCTTCGCATCAGGTGGCCAAAATATTGGAGTTTCAGCTTCAACATCAGTCCTTCCAATGAACACCCAGGACTGATCTCCTTTAGGATGGACTGGTTGGATCTCCTTGCAGTCCAAGGGACTCTCAAGAGTCTTCTCCAACACTGCAGTTCAAAAGCATCAATTCTTCAGTGCTTAGCTTTCTTTATAGTCCAACTCTCACATCCATACATGACTATTGGAAAAACCATAGCCTTGACTAGATGGACCTTTGTTGGCAAAGTAATGTCTCTGCTTTTTAATATGCTGTCTAGGTTGGTCATAACTTTACTTCCAAGGGGTAAGCATCTTTTAATTTCATGGCTGCAGTCACCATCTGCAGTGATTTTGGAGCCCCCAAAATAAAGTCAGCCACTGTTTCCACTGTTTCCCCATCTATTTGCCATGAAGTGATGGGACCAGATGCCATGATCTTCGTTTTCTGAATGTTGAGATTTAAGCCAACTTTTTCACTCTCCTCTTTCACTTTCATCAAGAGGCATTTTAGTTCCTCTTCACTTTCTGCCATAAGGGTGGTGTCATCTGCATATCTGAGGTTATTGGTATTTCTCCCGGCAATCTTGATTCCAGCTTGTGCTTCTTCCAGCCCAGCGTTTCTCATGATGTACTCTGCATATAAGTTAAATAAACAGGGTGACAATACACAGCCTTGACACACTCCTTTTCCTATTTGGAACAAGTCTGTTGTTCCACGTCCAGTGGGAAGCCCCCTATTGCTGGTAGATCTGGCTTAATTAACTTTCTAAAGCAGATATTTCAGAAAGGAATAGTGAAAAGTTAAAAATGTTCCAGTTTAACTGGTGGGAAATAGGTTGATGATGAGGAAATGCTGTGAGATGTCTCTTACCACTCTAAGTCTAGGATCTCCTGAACAACCCAGTAGTCTTGTACATTAGAATGTAACTGAGGACACTGGTGAAGATGCCAGTTTGAAAGACTTTCACATCTAGGTGGTCATTCAAGATGTGGGGCTCTGATGATTTGAGCCAGGTTTAGTGTAACTAATGACAGGACTCTGAAGTACAGTCACATTTAAAGGACATATAGAGGGAACAAAAGGCAAAGGAGACTAAGAAGGAATAAAACAGCAGCATCAGAAACCAAGAGAAACTAAGGCCAGCAGTACTGTTATGACTTGCGCAGAGGCAGAGCTGACTCTGGATCTGAGACTGTTGATTTCTACCCCGTGTATAGTTCTATCACTTCGTGGATAGGCGTAATTTTTCCTTTAACACTTTGTGCTTTGTGCCTGGGTCCAGTCAAGGACAGGATGCCTCCGTGTACCTAGATCTGTTTTGATTGTTTTAAATTGTGTTAAACTAACTAATCTGAGCTCATTAAAATCTCAGAACAGAATAGCTTGTTTTAAAAAGCATTCATTGTGTATTTCTACTGCTGTCTTATGGCAATGTTTTCCAAAGGCTGGTTCAAGGACACCAAAGGATATATTTCAGTATATTTGAAAAGACCTCAAGGGTTTGCAATTTTAGTAGGTTCCCCAGTGATCTGATGCATGTTCAAGTTTGGAAACCCTTGAGTTTTTAACCAGAAAACAGAAAAGCTTCACAGAGATTTTAGAATGGCACATCTAGAGATCTGCCATACCAGGGGTAAATAGATATGAGGTATAGTCCCAATTTTCACGATAACTTACTGTCATAAGGAATCAGTCCAGAGCACATATATCTCTTGAACTTTTCCACTATTCAGAGTATTAGGCAGGATTCAGAGTAAATTAAAAAGAAGATAACATAAATGAATAATTGAATGCAATCATAATCTACAGAGAGAATCCTTAGTAGATATTTGTGAAAAGGGATATACTTCAAAGATAATCTCAGTCAGTGGGAAAGGGAGTGTGGTATCAGAGGATGCTTTCTCCAGGCTCCCTCACTTGTGTACTGCTTTGTTTCTTGGCCTTCTCAATGGGAGCCATGTGTTACAGAAGTAGAAAGTGCCTTAGACTTGGCATGAGATGCTTTGATTTGGGGTCCTTCTCTGTCCCTTGCCAGCTGAGCAATCTTCAGAGAGTTTCGTAACTTTTCTGAACCTGGGATTCTTATCTATTACACATGATAAAATCAGCATTGAGAAATGTTTGATAATGTAAACATGAAATAATATTACTTATAATTAACTCTGAAAGGGGGCTTCCCTGGTGGCTCAGATGGTAAAGAATCTGCCTACAACGCAGGAGACCCAGTTTGATTCCTGGGTTGGGAAGATCCTCTGGAGAAGGAAATGGCAACCCACTCTAGTATTCTTGCCTGGAGAATTCCAGGGACAGAAGAGGCTGGTGGGGTAAACTCTATGGCGTCACAAAGAGACGGACATAACTGAGCAACTAAACCACCACAAACACCACCAACTCTGAAAGGAGAAATTTCTAGTGTGCTTGCTTTTTATAAATATTTGTGACATATCAACATGTAAAATGTTTTAAAATGATTGATTTTAAATATTCTTATAATGTTTGGGTGTGCTGTGTATTTAACTGGGTGCCTTTCAGCAGTGTTTCCAAAAGCTGCTTTGAGATCACCACTGGTTCTGGCTTGGTAGATCTGGACTGGGACCTTTTAATCTATGCTTTTTCTTAATGAACAAAAAATTTCACACTCTTCTTTAATGTTATATGAAATTTGCAGATAAATTTAAATTCATGACTAATATTAAGGATTAATTTTTAATATATGGGCTTCCCTGATAGCTCAGTTGGTAAAGAATTTGCCTGCAATGCAGGTGACCCCTGTTCAATTCCTGGGTTAGGAAGATCCCCTGGAGAAGGGATAGACTACCCACTCCATTATTCTTGGGCTTACCTTGTGGCTCAGCTGGTAAAGAATCCACCTGCAATGCTTAAGACTTGGGTTTGATCCCTGGGTTGGGAAGGTCCTCTGGAGAAGGAAAAAGCTACTCACTCCAGTATTCTGGTCTGGAGAATTCTATCGACTGTATAGTCCATGGGTCACAGAGAGTCGGACATGACTGAGTGACTTTCACTTTCACTTTGGAATATACATTAAAATTTGCATCCGTCATTATTTGTTCCTCTGAACAATTGCTGGACTTTAAATTTGCTTTTGTTTTGTTCTGCAAAAAAATAATTGTCTTTTAAAGTCTTTAATGTCTTTTCATTCTATTAATGGTTTCTTTCACTCTGCAAAAGACATTTAGTTTGATGTAGGAAAGGCAACCTACTGAATGGAAGAAATTATTTGCAAATGATATATCTGATAAGGGATTAATAACCAAAATATATTTTAAAACTCTTAAATTCAGTATCAAACAACGAACAATCTGATTTAAAAGTGGGCAGAGAACCGGAATAGACATTTTTCCAAAGAAGACATACAGGTGGCCAATAGGCACATCAAAAGATCTTCAAAATAACTAACCAACAGGGAAATACAAATAAAAATCATAATGAGATGTCACCTTTCACCTATCAGAATGGCTGATAGCAAAAGGACAAGAAATAATGTGTTGATTAGAGTGTAGAAAAGAAGGACCCTGCATACACTGTTGGTAGGAATGCAAGTTGATACAACTATGGAAAACAGCATGAAATTTTCTCAAAAAATTAAAACTAGTGCTGTCATACAACCTAGTATTTCTAGGCATTTATCTGAAGAAAATGAAAACACTAATTCAAAAAGATATACACACTCTAATGTTTATTGCAGCTTTATTTGTTATAGTGAAGATATGGAAGCAACCTAAGTACACATTGTAGATGAATGGATAAAGAAGATGTCATATGTTTATGTGTATGTGTTTGTGTGTGTGTGTGCTTGCTTAGTTGTGTCCAACTCTTTATGATCACATGGGCTGTAACCCTCCAGGCTCCTCTGGCCATGGATTCTCCAGGCAAGAATACTGGAGTGGGCAGCATTACCTTTTCCAGGGGATCTTCCCTACCAAGGGATCAAACCCAGGTCTCCTGCACTGCAGGCAGATTTTTACCATCTGAGCCACTAAGGAAGCCTCTCTCTGTCTCTCTCTCTGTCTCTCTCTCTGTCTCTCTCTCTCTCTCTCTCTCTCTCTCTCTCTCTATATATATATATATATATATATATATATATATATATATATATACACACACATATGTATTTATATTTATATATATATGAAATGGAATATTCAGTTCAGTTCAGTCGCTCAGTCATGTCCGACTCTTTGCGACCCCATGAATCACAGCATGCCAGGCTTCCCTGTCCATCACCAACTCCCGGAGTTCACTCAGACTCATGTCCATCGAGTCAGTGATTCCATCCAGCCATCTCATCCTCTGTTGTCCCCTTCTCCTCCTGCCCCCAATCCCTCCCAGCATCAGAGTCTTTTCCAATGAGTCAACTCTTCGCATGAGGTGGCCAAAGTACTGGAGTTTCAGCTTTTGCATCATTCCTTCCAAAGAAATCCCAGGGCTGATCTCCTTCAGAATGGACTGGTTGGATCTCCTTGCAGTCCAAGGGACTCTCAGGAGTCTTCTCCAACACCACAATTCAAAAGCATCAATTCTTCGGTGCTCAGCCTTCTTCACAGTCCAAATCTCACATCCATACATGACCACTGGAAAAACCATAGCCTTGACTAGATGGACCTTAGTCGGCAAAGTAATGTCTCTGCTTTTGAATATGCTATCTAGGTTGGTCATAACTTTTCTTCCAAGGAGTAAGTGTCTTTTAATTTCATGGCTGCAGTCACCATCTGCAGTGATTTTGGAGCCCCCCAAAATAAGTCTGCCACTGTTTCCACTGTTTCCCCATCTATTTCCCATGAAGTGATGGGACCAGAAGCCATGATCTTCATTTTCTGAATGTTGAGCTTTAAGCCAACTTTTTCACTCTCCTCTTTCACTTTCATCAAGAGGTTTCTTAGTTCCTCTTCACTTTCTGCCATAAGGGTGATGTCATCTGTATATCTGAGGTGATTGATATTTCTCCTGGCAATCTTGATTCCAGCTTGTGCTTCTTCCAGCCCAGCGTTTCTCATGATGTACTCTGCATAGAAGTTAAATAAGCAGAGTGACAATATACAGCCTTGAAGTACTCCTTTTCCTATTTGGAACCAGTCTGTTGTTCCATGTCCAGTTCTAACTGTTGCTTCCTGACCTGCATACAGATTTCTCAAGAGGCAGGTCAGGTGGTCTGGCATTCCCATCTGTCTTAGAATTTTCCACAGTTTATTGTGATCCACACAGTCAAAGGCTTTGGCATAGTCAATAATGCAGAAATAGATGTTTTTCTGGCTCTCTTGCTTTTTCCATGATCCAGTGGATGTTGGCAATTTGATCTCTGGTTCCTCTATTACTAAACCATAAAAAGCATGAAACCTTGCCATTTGTGACAGCATGAGTAAACTTAGAGAGTTTCATGCTAAATGAAAGACGACAGACAAAGACAAATGCCATGTGATTTTCTCTTATTTGTAGCTCTCAAAACAAATTAAACATCAAAACAAAAACAGACTCAGATATAGAAAACAATCTGGTGGTTGCTAGAGGGGTGATGGTTGAAATGGGGGGGGAGGGAAATTAAGTACAAAATTCCAGTTGTAAAATAAATAAGTCACAAGGATGTAATGTACAGCATAGGGGATATAGTCAATAATGTAATAACTTGTATGGTGACAGATAGTAACTAGACTTGTCATGGTGGTTATTTCAGAATGCATAAAATATTGAACTACTCTATGATATCACACGCTAGTAAAGTAATGCTCAAAATTCTCCAAGCCAGGCTTCAGCAATATGTGAACCGTGAACTTCCAGATGTTCAAGCTGGTTTTAGAAAAGGCAGAGGAACCAGAGATAAAAGCAAGAGAGTTCCAGAAAACATTTATTTCTGCTTTATTGACTATGCCAAAGCCTTTGACTGTGTGGATCACAATAAACTGTGGAAAATTCTGGAAGAGATGGGAATACCAGACCACCTGACCTGCCTCTTGAGAAACCTATATGCAGGTCAGGAAGCAACAGTTAGAACTGGACATGGAACAACAGACTGGTTCCAAATAGGAAAAGGAGTACGTCAAGGCTGTATATTGTCACCCTGCTTATTTAACTTATATGCAGAGTACATCATGAGAAACACTGGGCTAGATGCAGCACAAGGTGGAATCAAGATTGCCAGGAGAAATATCAATCACCTCAGATATGCAGATGACACCACCCTTATGGCAGAAAGTGAAAAGGAACTAAAAAGCCTCTTGATGAAAGTGAAAGTGGAGAGTGAAATAGTTGGCTTAAAGCTCAACGTTCAGAAAACGAAGATCATGGCATCTGGTCCCATCACTTCATGGCAAATAGATGGGGAAACAGTCTCAGACTTTATTTTCTGGGGCTCCAAAATCACTGCAGATAGTGATTGCAGCCATGAAATTAAAAGATGCTTACCCCTTGGAAGTAAAGTTATGACCAACCTAGACAGCATATTAAAAAGCAGAGACATTACTTTGCCAACAAAGGTCCATCTAGTCAAGGCTATGGTTTTTCCTGTGGTCATGTATGGATGTGAGAGTTGAACTGTGAAGAAAGCTGAGTGCCGAAGAATTGATGCTTTTGAACTGTGGTGTTGGAGAAGACTCCTGAGAGTCCCTTGGACTGCAAGGAGATCCAACCAGTCCATTCTGAAGGAGATCAGCCCTGGGATTTCTTTGGAAGGAATGATGCAAAAGCTGAAACTCCAGTACTTTGGCCACCTCATGCGAAGAGTTGACTCATTGGAAAAGACTCTGATGCTGGGAGGGATTGGGGACAGAAGCAGAAGGGGACGACAGAGGATGAGATGGGTGGATGGCATCATTGACTAGATGGACATGAGTCTGAGTGAACTCTGGGAGTTAGTGATGGACAGGGATGCCTGGTTTGCTGCGATTCATAGGGTCACAAAGAGTCAAACACGACTGAGTGATTGAACTGAACTGAATTCTATGATATACCTGAAACTAATATAATATTGTAAGTCAAGTATACTTCAATGAAATGTAAAGTTTAATCAATTATTTTCTTTCATTCATGTTTATTCTTTTTAGCTAAGCTAAAAATATAATCTTTCAATTGCCAACATACATACCTATCTTTATTTCTCTTGTTCTTAAAAGATATGATTTTGTTTTTATTATTAAAGCTTGTGTGGTTTTAAAAATCTTTCCTTCAGTCTTATTAATATTATTGCCTTCATTTTACATGGCTTCTTAGAAGCAACAGTTCTTTCTTTATGGTGAGATTTGACATAATTAAAATTGAGTGAAAGGAAGGGAAGGAAGCTGCTCTGCAGGTTTATGCTCTCAGGAAGCTCTTCAGCAAGCATGGTAATGAACTTCCTTCTATTTGCTGAATGAATGGATCTTTAGAGACTCCACTAGTCGGGAAGAGTAATATTGAAAAACTTTGCTTTAAACAATATCTTAGAGCTAAAAAGACCAGTTTGAGTAACTCGTCTTTCCCCATTGATTTAGGATTTAAGGTCATGACTACTGCCATTTTTCCTTGTCAGTAATTTCCTAAAGGCTCTTGGTGTAAGACTTGTCTGTGTGCGCTCAGTCGCTCAGTTGTGTCCTACTCTTTACAACTCTTTGGGATGTAGCCTGTCAGGCTCCTCTGTCCATGGGATTTTTCAGGCAAGAATACTGGAGCGGGGTGCCATTTCCTCCTCCAGGGGATCTTCCCAACTCAGGGATCGAAGCCACGTCCCCTGCATTTCCTGAATTGCCCCTGGATTCTTTACCACCTAGCCACCAGGGAATGTGACGTGTGAGACTGTAAGTGTAGGGCTTAGTTCTGCCATTTGTTTGAGGTCTCTGTCAACTTGTCTGTGATATTGTTAATGAATTAACAATTTAAAACATGTTTAAGTGCATACCTTAAACTATGAATAATATTCTAATTTTCTTCTGGAAATCTCAATTCCAGAGCCTTAGCGGCCTCATCTGCCTGAGGCAGCAGTGCAGAGGCCTCCTATTTCATCCTGCTGAAGACTAGACTTGCTCCTGTCTGCCGGGGTCCAGCCCCGGTGGATCCAGGGTGATTCGAAGGTGGGGACGGAGTCGGTGTCCTTGGAAATAACTTATTTAATTACAGATAGAGAGGGATTAGAAAATTAGCAGAGAAAAAGAGGCTGAATAACTTGATTTAAATGGGATACCAATCACCACCTACGTAGGCTGCAGGCATCTTCCCGTTCTCCGAAGGAGAGGAGGCACTGAGGCCCCCCCGGTCCGATCTTAGAAGCCCAGGCAAAATTAGTAGGCCTGGTAGGTACCCATGCACCAGATGGGAATTCGGCCAGAAAATAGTAGGAGAGCAAAAGAGGCTGAATAACTTGGTTTACGTGGGATACCAATAAAATTCCAAGACAAGGAATTTGCACCATCTACGTTGGGCCACTGGTGCCACTTGAATATCAGAAGGTGCCCCTCCTTGGGCTCCTTTTTGCGTGGGCTTGAAAACCGGGGCAAGTAAGTAGACATGGTGAGCACCCATGCTCCAGATGGGAATTCAGCCAGAAAAACGGGGAGCAAGAAAGAATGACATGGGGGAATCAGTCTTACTGGAAACTGATCCCCATTTCTTTATTTTTAAGTTTGCTTATATACCTTTTGTTACACATAAGGATGAATACAGAGTCACGCAGGGGTCAGCAGTCCTGACCTTTATCAAAATCAGGTGCTTTACATAAAAAAAGATCTTAGGGGTTTTACATCATCTTCTGGCCATGAGGCCTGCTGACATTTTATGATCCTTTCTTTCTGATAACCAAAAAACTTATTTTTTCCAAGGGTGTTTTTTCTTAAACCAGGCACCACCCTCCAAATAAAGTTGCATTCCTATAGGATGAGGGTGTAGTGAGTTACAATCAAGAAAGGAATTTACTTAACCCAAGGTTAACATGATTAATCTTAAAGGTTAATACTTATTTCTCCTATATGCTTAAAGGTTAATACTTATTTCTCCTATATGCTAGTTATATTCATTATAAGGGCAGGGAATATGGAGATTTAGCAGCAAACATCAGCCCAACAAATGAAAATCCTTTCACCAATGTTCCCCTTAAGATCTATTTAGTCTTAAGATAATGATAAAGTTACATTTTTATATAGCAAGGACACAGTGATTTATAACAAAGTACAGTGATCTATTACAAAAGAGAAAATTCATTAACTCAAAAAGTCTAGTATTGCTAACTTTAAAAACTACTATATTTCCTTTTCTATATTCCAAATACATTGATTAATATATTCCCAGGTGCCTAAGGATATGGAGGCCTGGCGGCAATCATTGACTCAACAATGAGAAAAGCCCTATGCTAATTAAGACTCTGAAAATACTCCAAACTCTGTGCTGTTTATGGTTGAGAGGTAGTAAACAATCAAGTGCGTAGTGGCAGGAGTATGGATAATCCTGTCACACAAGCTAGTTTACCAGCAGAGAGGTTTGACCTGAGATACCCTTGTCACACCCAGGGCAGGGAATTAGCAGCAATTATTGGCACAACAGTAGAGACAGTGTCAGACTTTATTTTGGGGGGCTCCAAAATCACTGCAGATGGTGACTGCAGCCATGAAATTAAAAGACGCTTACTCCTTGGAAGAAAAGTTATAACCAACCTAGATAGTATATTCAAAAGCAGAGACATTACTTTGCCAACTAAGGTCTGTCTAGTTGAGGCTATGGTTTTTCCTGTGGTCATGTATGGATGTGAGAGTTGGACTGTGAAGAAGGCTGAGCGCTGAAGAATTGATGCTTTTGAACTGTGGTGTTGGAGAAGACTCTTGAGGGTCCCTTGGACTGTAAGGAGATCCAACCAGTCCATTCTGAAGGAGATCAACCCTGGGATTTCTTTGGAAGGAATGATGCTAAAGCTGAAGCTCCAGTACTTTGGCCACCTCATGTGAAGAGTTGACTCATTGGAAAAGACTCTGATGCTGGGAGAGATTGGGGGCAGGAGGAGAAGGGGACGACAGAGGATGAGATGGCTGGATGGCATGACGGACTCGATGGACGTGAGTCTGGGTGAACTCCAGGAGATGGTGATGGACAGGGATGCCTGGCGTGCTGCGATTCATGGGGTCTCAAAGAGTCGGACACGACTGAGCGACTGAACTGAACTGAACTGATTGCCACAACAAACGAAAAACCCTTCACCAATATAATTCCTAACCAACCCACTATACTAATAATTTCTAACTTCCCTAAAGAATTTGCCTTTAGTAAGTCTAAAACATCTCATGCCTCTCAGGTTGGGAGGCTGTAAACAATCACATGTGGCCAGACGAACCTATACAGGCGGGCTAGATAACCTTCAGAGGAGTTCCTAAGTTGAAACACTCTTGTCACAGGAATTTTTATTGACTTGGAGCTGCACGTTTACTCCTTCTCTGAGAGAACTGGTGGGGAACAGCCCCCCATAAAGTCAGAGGTGTAGGCGAGAGCATGAAACAGTAAAGTAGATAGACTCTGGTTTTGGGGGTAGATGCTCAGGAACAGGGGGTTTCCTGAGGCTTGATCACGCCTTTGTGTATGCCAAGCCTCCTTCCTCATGACCTTTACCATGGGCAGAGTTCCTCACGCTGGCTCCTGGCACCTGTCCCTCCAGGTTCCTTTTGCACATTTGGTCACTTCTGATGCTTTTGAAAGTTGTTTGCTTACTTGTTCTTTGTCTGTCTCTCTCCTCTACAATGTGAACACTGTGAGATCAGAGACTTTTATTCACTACTGTCTCTCAGTGCATAAAACAATGGTTGGTCCTCAGAAATAATTTATTGAATGAATATATGCTTTATTTTTTAATAACAGGGCACACCTATTTTCTGAGTTGTCTTCCTTCTTATGTTTTGACTAATATTTTTTTCCCTTTGCCATCTGGAAATCTTCATTCATTTTAAAGGGCTTTACCGTCTGCTAGGAGTTGCTAAAATTCTGATTTTCATCTGCATAGAAAGGCCAGCAGGAAGTTATAGAGGCTAGAAATCTAAAATCAAAATGCTCCCTGGGTTGATTTCTGGTGAGGAGTTTCTTCTTGGCTTGCAGATTTTTGCTTTCCTTTTGAGTCCTCATATGGCCTTACTTATGTGTGTGTGTGTGGGGTGGGGGAGGGGGGGAGAGAGAAAGAACTCTCTGGTGTCTCTTTCTTTGCTTATTAGGACACTAGTCCTATTAGATTAGGGCCACCCGTATGACTTCATTTGACCTTAATTACCTCCATAAAGGCCCTTTCTCCAAGTATAGTCCTACAGAGGGATAGGACTTCAACATATGATTTTTTGGGGGGGAGAAGGGGAACACCCTTTAGTTCATAACAGCAATTATTTTCTTTCAACACCTAACAGTAGTCATTCCATTGTCTTCTGACTTCCATCTTTCATCATTTCTGCAGGAAAGTTTCTTCCCTGAAGATAATGTCTGTTTTCACTCACCAAAATAAGAATACAATTTTCTCTATTTTTTATTTGCAGAGGTTTACTATGATGTCACCAGGTGTGCTATTCTTTGTATTTATCATACTTGGAAATCATAGTTGACATCTTTTTTCAGTTTTAGAAAATTCTTGGTCATAATCTTTTCAAATACTATTTTTCTCCCATTCTCTTTCTCTCCTCTCTGTACACCAGTTACAGATAGAGTAGTTGTTTTCATCATATCTCATATGTATCTTAAGGTGTCTTCTGTATTTTCCATTATCTTCCTAGTCTGGATATTTTTGCTAACTTATTTTTCAGATCACAAATCCCTGTCTTTAGCTATATCTAATCTTTTGATAAACTTATTCACAGCATTACTAATTTTATTTCTTTTGTTATTAACTGCTATAAATTTCATTTCATTATTTAACATAGATGCTAGTTCTCTAGTGAAATGTTTCATCTTAGCATTTGTTTTCCTAAATGTATTAATCACAATAATTTTAAAGTCTGTGTCTGACAATTCTAATACCTGGATTATCTGTGGTTCTGTTCCTATTGTATATTTAAATATTTTTATCCTTACTCTTGGTATTAAAAATCATAGAATTCCTGACTGGTTTCCAGAGAGGGGTTTTCTTCAGCTGCTGGTAGATATTTAGAATAGAAGCAGATCATTTGACTATAATATTATTACTATTAATATGTTATTAGGATGATTAAGATTTGGATTGCAGTCTTTGTAAGGTTCAGGTTATTTCCACATCATCCTTACTTCTAAGGTAGAATTTTATAGGACTCCCAGGTGAAAATTTGTAATTTTTACCAAGGTCTGTTCTCTTAAGCAAATCATGAACTCAAGTTTTTATTTCCCCAGTCCTGTGAGACTACTTAAAACTCTTCTTAGCATCTCAGTCTCTTTGAAACCATATTCTTTTCTGCCTCTTGACCTGTGCCATTTATGAATTGGTGAATGCCTTGAGAAGAAAAATGACTTAAACTTTTGGTCTCATGTCTCTGAACTTCCTTTCTCTCTGAAACTTCATTCCTTTAAGTTCTGACTGCCTTGGTAGCTCTGAACCCTAATTTATGTCTCCCCAGCTTCTTGAGGCTGCAAAAACCTCTACTCATCTATACCTTCTTGTCCACTTAATTGCTATTTCCTGCTAGGTCTGTCAACTTCTTTGTGTTACCATGAATTTGGCAGAAGACATATGATTACTGGGTCAAAGACAAGGGATGGTTTATTACTCACAGAAATAGCAATAGCTAGAGTATCATCATTTTCTTATACCAGTTCCCCAAGCCTCAATTTTCATAGGGCAATATAACAAGTAGTTATACAGTTCCACATATAGTGGGTTGTATTAAAGTAGAGGAATCCTGAGCTTAAGGAATCCAGTCTAGGGTAACAAACAAGTTTGTCCTTTGTTACAAAAAGAGACTTGATCTTTAATAATAATGGGAAGCAAACAAAGTTGCCCTCTGCTATGGAGGCAGACAATCTCTCTGTCTTCCAAGACTATTCATTATACAAACATCCTTGAAGGTAGTCCTGAAAACAAGAGCTATGAGTGTTTCTACTTATAATAACAAATAATAGAATCAGAACCAATCCCTTAAACCATCTACGTTTACTATATAAAACTAGGTGACTTTCATTTTAAATTTCTATATTGTCTTTTCTACTTAGCCTTAAGTACTCTACTTAGGTATAGCACGTTGTGTTAATGAATGCACAGACTCCACTTAGGGCTGTGATGAGAAAGTTTAGGATAATTTTGTCACCCGTAATAACCTTAGCTAATGCAATGAACCTGATCTGAATACAGAGCCAATATGATATCACTGATCATTTGAGCTAAAGTCAAGAATAGGTTTATAACTGGAAGACTTTCATTAAAGAGAAACTGCTTGTAGGGTGAATATAAATAATGAGTTGGTTATTCCTTTGAAAGCTCCTTAGAGCTTTCTCATTTTGGTGAGATATTTTCAGTTATCTGAGGACTACATGATCTACTAGTTATATTTCTTTAAATACTTAAAAGCTTTGCATCTTTAGATGTAGATCCCTGTGTGAGAGGGAAGTCAGTGTTCGGCTTCCACACAAGAAGTTGCAACTGGGAAACAGTCCAGGGCCATATATGATACTCTTGGAAAAAAATGTTGTTTACATTGTTGTGTCAGGTGGCAGAGTGGAGATAAAGTTTCCCCCAGAGGGATAGCTAGCACCTTTTCATGTATAGCTGAGATGCAGCTAAGGCTGGGCTAGCAATAGGGATGTACTATTCACATTTGACATGTAAAGTTCGATGGCCCATTGCAACATGTTAGTGATTAAGTCTGAGTTTGTTGTTCGTTGTTGCTCAGTTGCTAAGTCATGTCTGGTTCTTTGAGACCCCATGGATTGCAGCATACCATGCTCCCCTGTCCTTCACTATCTCTCAGAGTTTGCTCAAATTCATGTCCACTGGGTCAGTGGTACTATCTAACCATCTCATCCTCTGCTGCTCCCTTCTCCTTTTGCCTTCAATCTTTCACAGCATCAGGATCTTTTCCAATGAGTCAGCTTTTCTCATCAGGTGGCCACAGTTTTGGGGCTTTGGCTTCAGTATCAGTCCTTCCAGTGAGTTTACTCAACCTCAAAATGAGAATACTAGGCTGGAAAGTCATAAGACCTCCATGGGTCAGAAGTTAAATTCTGAAAAGGTCCTAACAGCAAGCTAATAGTTACTTTTCAGAAGGAATATATCTAGTATCTGTGTTAGGGAAGCAAGGAGTCCAAAACCCTGGAAGCACCTATGGGTGCAATCTGCCTCCCTTTGCTTGGGCTCCAGTAATCAAAATCGTTCATCCCAGAGCTTTGTAGCTCAGTAGGATCAAGAGCTCCAAAAGCAGAGAGTGTGCCAGAGCTTTTTTATTCCTTAGTTTTGAGGTTGAATGGAGAGACAGTGAGGATATTTTCCTTCTACTTGAGGCCTCAGGCCGAGTAATAAGATACAGAGGGCCATGACCAGAATGAAGCCTTAGAAAAGGGCATGATGCTGGCATCTTAGGCCACATCTGGCTTAAGTCTTAAAAGTGGAAAATAGATTATTGGCTTTATTTCAAGTCCAGGGCTTCAAGGCTGAAGAAAATATGTGCATTGGGGCCCAATGTTCCAGCCAGGAAGAAATAAAGTGGTATCATTTGTGTAGAGTGCTTCCTATACATCCCTTTCCTGGAGAGGTCAGAGTATGCCTTCTTTAGACTGTACTTTATACATTAATTTTTTTTAAATTGTAAAAATATCTTTGATATGTGTGTGTGTATATATATGTATACACATGCACATGCATACTAAGTCACTTCAGTTGTGTCCGACTCTTTGTGACCCTAGGGACTGTAGCCCCCCAGGCTCTTCTGTCCATGGGATTCTCCAGGCAAGAATACTGGAGTGGGTTGCCATGCCCTCCTGTATATATATATACATACATATATATATATATATATATATATAGTAAAGAAAGGATATTCCATAGATTGCATTTTGAAAATGCATTAGTGAGCCTCTCACTCATGCTAGATCTTCTGATTACTTTTAAATGGTATTACAATTATAGAAATGTTTTCATCCTTCTCCCTTTTAATTGTTTATAATTTTTCAAAAAGTAGTTTTTGAATTATCAACCTTGCTCCTGAGCCAAACAAGCACATACAGCCAATTTCTGAACAGCAAGGTTATCACCAACTATTTCCCACGTCACTCATGTCAGAGAGGATCCAGTTTCATCACCAGTCTCCTGTCCCAGCTTCACTTCTCTCCTTTTTGCTGATATCTGGTGAATCTGAATCCTCAGTTCATGGTTCTCTCTTAAGATCCAGACCGTTATATCCAACACCTTACCAGACATCTACATCAGGATACAAATCTCAAAAGTAGCATTAACAAAATAAAATAATACATTTCTCCACCTTGTCCACCCTCAGATCTACTCCCACATCATTTTTCCTTCTCAAGCAGGCATCAGTCACTTCATTACCCACATCAGAATTTAGTCCTGCCTCCTGATTGTCTCTTACATCTGTCTCCTCCTTGTCACTCCCTTGGCCCTTCCTTGATTCATACTCCCATCTGAACTATCTAATAACTGCCATGATTGCTGGGAATTGTCCATTCCATTATCCACCCTGCAACCCATTATCCACCTTGCAACTATATTTAGAAAGTGATATTTCTAAATATAGAGTTGATCATTTTACTTCTCTACCTAAAATTCTTTAGTAATTCTTATATCTGTGGAAGGATTAGACTCCAACTCCTGGCATGGAGATACTGGCCCTTGTTTACCTTTTAGACTAAGTGCTACTCTGGTGCCTAATGCTGAATTTCTTCCTATTAACCCAGTATTCCATATAACCAGTACGTTTGAAATGGGGTTTGACATGTGAGAATAGAATACTACTTTATATTTCTACATTTAAAATGGAGAAAAGAGAGATGATTCATAGATCTTTTGAAGTGACTCAAAAGTCTGATGAAAGGAATCTGTGATAAAAAGTGACTATTTTAAAAACTGAATACAGAGCATATATCTTGAAAAAAAATTTTTTTCTGTCTTATGTATACACTTTTATAAAAAGTATTGCCAAGATATAACATTATTGTTTGAAAAAAATTTATTGAAATGACAAGAAATTGGGATTATTCTTCCTAGGAAATTTAAAATCTATGATTGCCAAACCTGAAGGAAGTTTAATGATTTAAGGCAATTTAGTGTTGGAAGTATGACTTGATAAGGATTTTTAAAAAGGATTTATCAAAAGAAATTTATAAAATTAAGATATGTTCTATGATTTCTTAATTAGAACTTAACTAACTTAGATATTTCTAATAGTTAACCTAATAAAATCTATAATTCCTAAGTTCATGTGGAATTTTACATGGTTCAAAATTTCAAGACATAATACATATTTCAATTAAAAATTTTACTTTAAAAAAAATGTATTTTAAAAGACAATCTCTTTAACAAGTGGTGCTGGGAAAACTGGTCAACCACTTGTAAAAGAATGAAACTAGATCACTTTCTAACACCATACACAAAAATAAACTCAAAATGGATTAAAGATCTAAACATAAGACCAGAAACTATAAAACTCCTAGAGGAGAACATAGGCAAAACACTCTCAGACATAAATCACA
The DNA here is from genome assembly GCF_032405125.1 of Capricornis sumatraensis. Lineage (NCBI taxonomy): Eukaryota > Metazoa > Chordata > Mammalia > Artiodactyla > Bovidae > Capricornis > Capricornis sumatraensis. The sequence continues at coordinate 192,325,050 of NC_091069.1, read as the reverse complement.
GCAGGATCCTCTATGATCCACCTCCCAGAATTCTGGAAATAAAAGCAAAAATAAACAAATGGGATCTAATTAAAATTAAAAGCTTCTGCACAACAAAGGAAAATATAAGCAAGGTGAAAAGACAGCCTTCTGAATGGGAGAAAATAATAGCAAATGAAGCAACTGACAAACAACTAATCTCAAAAATATACAAGCAACTTATGCAGCTCAATTCCAGAAAAATAAACGACCCAATCAAAAAATGGGCCAAAGAACTAAATAGACATTTCTCCAAAGAAGACATACGGATGGCTAACAAACACATGAAAAGATGCTCAACATCACTCATTATTAGAGAAATGCAAATCAAGACCACAAGGAGGTACCAGTTCACACCAGTCAGAATGGCTGTGATCCAAAAGTCTACAAGCAATAAATGCTGGAGAGGGTGTGGAGAAAAGGGAACCCTCCTACACTGTTGGTGGGAATGCAAACTAGTACAGCCACTATGGAGAACAGTGTGGAGATTCCTTAAAAAATTGCAAATAGAACTACCTTATGACCCAGCAATCCCACTGCTGGGCATACACACCAAGGAAACCAGAATTGAAAGAGACACATGCACCCCAATGTTCATCGCAGCACTGTTTATAATAGCCAGGACATGGAAACAACCTAGATGTCCATCAGCAGATGAATGGATAAGAAAGCTGTGGTACATGTACACAATGGAGTATTACTCAGCTGTTAAAAAGAATTCATTTGAATCAGTTCTGATGAGATGGATGAAACTGGAGCCGATTATACAGAGTGAAGTAAGCCAGAAAGAAAAACACCAATACAGTATACTAACACATATATATGGAATTTAGAAAGATGGCAATGACGACCCTGTATGCAAGACAGGAAAAAAGACACAGCTGTGTATAACGGACGTTTGGACTCAGAGGGAGAGGGAGAGGGTGGGATGATTTTGGAGAATGGCATTCTATCATGTATACTATCATGTAAGAATTGAATCGCCAATCTATGTCTGATGCAAGATACAGCATGCTTGGGGCTGGTGCATGGGGATGACCCACAGAGATGTTATGGGAAGGGAGGTGGGAGGGGGGTTCATGTTTGGGAACACATGTAAGAATTAAAGATTTTAAAATTAAAAAAAAATTAAAATTTAAAAAAAAATGTATTTTAATGTGTGATACACTCACATACTTCAAAATCGAAATATATAAAAACTTGTACAATGAAGTCTCTCTCTACTCTGGGTTTCATCTGCTCAGTCTCCTTTTCCCAGAGTCACAGGCAGGAAACCAGGAATATCAGTTTCTTATGCATTTTTCCAGAGTTCCTTTACATACATACAAGTAAATACAAATATGTATTTTTATTTTTATCCATTTCTAATGCATATGGTAGTATAGTGTATACATGATGTCTGTACCCTGGGTTGACATGTTTTCTGCACAGAAAACTCAGGAACTAATTCATAGAGGGTTTCATGGAGATATTAAAGATTTCTGGAATATGGTTCTTTATATGTACTTATCTGCTTAAGGATTATCTGAGGCAAATAATCTGAGGCTGAACTCTCCCAGGCCCTGAATAGGCTTCTGAGACTTTCTCCCTTCCCACCAACTTGCTTACGATTCTTGAATAGAGATTAAGTCTAATATTAAGCTACCAGGCTCCTCCATCCATGGAATTTTCCAGGCAAGAGTACTGGAGTGGGTTGCCATTTCCTTTTCCAGGGGATCTTCCCGACCCAGGGATCAAACCCGGCCCTCCCACATTGCAGGCAGACACTCTACCATCTGAGCACCTGGGAAGCAGCCTAATATTAAGCTGCAGAAACAGAATTGAAGAGGTAAAATTGCAACAAAGAAAAGCAAATAATAGCATAAATTTCTGGCATTAAATATGAAGAATATTTCTATTTTCTGTAACACAGTGCAGCTGTGGACATAATTTAAAATGCTCTCATTCTAATCATTTCAGGATGAATTTTACGAAAGTAGGCCATCATCATTCCCGTTCCTGTTGCCTGCCCCTAGTCTGTGCTGCTGTAGAAGACTTTAACGTGGAGAGGCCCTTCTCACCAAAATGCTCCAGGTGCCCTCCTAGTCACGTGCCCTGAGGCAAAGACCCAGAGTAGGTTGTAGGAATCAGTACAAATTAGGAAGAGGGCAATCCATTTGCAGTATAAAGTGTGGGTTCTAATCCTGGCTCTGCCTCCTATTAAATAGGTAATCTTGTCAATTCATATAGTTTTATAAAGTATTATAGGCACCAATATCTTCATCTGTGAATGAAGCTGAGCATTTTCATCCTCCTTTCCCCAGTAGGTAGTGGGTAGTACCAAACATGAAGTGTTAACATGCCTCACGACCAGTGTGGTGCCCCATGAATGCTGTTACCACCATGAGCTCTTTGGGATTTCTGAGGGGGAGCTTGTTACTAGGTTTTCCTAGTAACTCTGTAAAGGCTTGTGCCCAGCAGTAAGAAAAGAAGAAATTTTCCAGAAAATCAACCTGAGGGTTTGCCACTAAAATTTTGTTCTTTGGTTTGTAATATTTGTTTTGTTGTCCTTTAGTTTTACTCTTAGGCATATCCTGTTCACTCTTAAACAATATTATGGTTTTATTTTGGTGGCTAATTTGCTACTTCTTATAGATTTTGACTTAGAATAGCCTTTTTGACAGCTACACAAAAATGTTTAGGTTGTTTCCAAAGACATGTTTCCCTTTAAGACATGATGCAAAACCCCAGGTGTGCCAATAGGACCTGGTATCTACTTCATTGGGATCCTTCCCCTCTTTACTTGACAAACGCAATCATCTGGGTCAGAGCTTTGCAAACTGGAGTGATCATTGCTATCAGCTGGAGGGCTGTTAAAATACTGGTTGACTCACTATTTCTGTTTCACTGTCTCGGGTGGAGGTCCAAGAATTTGCATTTCTAATGGGTTCCAGGTGATGCTGTTGCTAATACTGCTGGTTTGAGGGCCATGCTTTAAGAACCACTGATCTAAAACCTAAGGCAGGGTTTCTTTAAGATGGTTTTAAAAGGAATGCCTTGCTCTTAAAAGGACCGCCTTATTCGGTAACACCCGGCATTTGGTAAGAAGGCAGATCCTTGATTCCAACCCCAACTCTGAGGAAGCAGATTCTCTGCTTTTCGGGAACTACAGATTCCGTCTCAGAGGTGAGTCTCCTGCATTTTAATGTCTGGGAACCACTGGTTTGTGCATAATCCTTATCCCTGTATCACATTAGAATTATGTGGAGAGTTAAAAAGCAGCCAATACCTACTCCTCCTCCCACACCCCTAGAAATGCTGTTTCAAGTGGTTTGGGGTGGGACCCAAGCAACAGGATTTTTCAAAAAAACACCACAGTGATTCTAATGTGCAGCCAGTGCTATGGACTGACTAATGAGGGCAAAGGTTGAGCTTATTGTTCTATATCTTGGGATGTTAAGAATCTGTAGGAACTGGCTTGGGTCTTTTGAGGTTCAAGGTTGTTTGGGAATGCAGCCCAAAGTGGTGATAAACTCATTTAAGGCTAAGACTGCTAGTGAAGACGTACCATGGGAAAAGCTGAAAAGCACCTACTTGGAAGAGAGTGAGTTATCCATTTGTAATTATATGTTTATAATTGCAAACTATAAATCTAATGTTATTTCGCTAACTATATTTTGTTTAGTCTGAGATTTAATTAAGTGTTTGTCTTATTTTGTGTTAACTGGTTATGTGTCTGATACCTCTGTTAAATATCTTATACTCTCTTATGAAGACACTTAGATTTATTCCCTACAATAGCAGAGAGAAGAGATAGGTGGTCAGATTTCAACTTAAGATTAATGTAGGAGCTCTGTGGAGGGAGTTTTAAGCAGAGGCTGAATGATTAAGGATGGGAAAAGATGTTGAAGTAAAAGCAAATATAGGAAGTTGTCATGTTTAAATCACAGGAGACTAGGATTTTACATCCATGAGAATGTAGGAAGCAGTAACGGGGTCAGGATAGCTGTGACCAAATTATTCTGAACTTTCCAGGACATTCAAAACTTGCTTTTGAAGACATTTTGTATTTATAGCTGCTTCTTTAGTCTTGGAGACCTGGAATACTTCCAGAGGGTCTAGGAACATGAAGCAAACAGTGCCCAGCTGGTCCTTGGAGTTGACCTTCTTAGGATAGTGTCTTGGAAACCATGTGGAGTTTTGTCCCTGTAGGATTTCACTAGGGCTCTAAGTCTGCCGCTCTGAAGCAGAGATGGTAGACATGGGGCATTAATGGAGTTCTCTGACCTATTTATTTTGCAGGTGGCAGTCAGACAGTTCAGATTATCTGGGGAAGTTACACTGGGAGCTCAGTGACCTTGTCTTGCAAACACACCACCAAGTAACAGGCTATTTGAGGTCAGTGAAATTGTGGATGTGAAGGACCTGTGGCTCCTCAAGGATGTGTGTTCCTGTTCCTAACAAATGCTATTCTGGGTCTATCTTTAAGGGTGAGCAGTGTTTAGGGTCATTTACAGGGGAGAGAAGGCTCTGTGTCTGTCTCTTCCTGATAGAATAAGCACAACAATACACACAATATCTTTCTCTTCAGTCTGTGGGGATTTTTTTCAGCACAGCTTTTACACATCTGGTCCTGAGAAAATCCACACTGTTGCTACTCACCCGGCAGCCCTGACCACAATATTGGCAGTGATTTTGGAGTTCTAACAGATGAATCAACCATTTTCAATGGACATTTCCTCCCTGCTTTGCATATTTCCTCTAGCTGCAACCCCTCCTCACTTGACAGATGCTGCTTTCTCTGCATCGGTGGACTTTTCCAGGCCCCGCCTCTTTACACTGGGCCTTTAAGCAGACATTTACAGAAATTATCCTGTTCAGTGTCATTACTCTGCTGTCACAGCTACACTCTTAGCTCACTTGAAGGAGAGCTTGGTTGCATTGAATTTTTATCTGCTTCCTAGTTCCTGGAGTTCCACCTCCACTCATCTTGGCTCCTCCTCCTATTTACCTGAGCTCTCTCTGTTGCAGGAGAGCAAATGGAACAACGCAGGCCAGGTTTTCCAAGCACCATCAGTCTGTTCAGTATGACAATTTTTCAATTAGCAGTCTACTTTTCTTAAATATCATTGAGACCATTCATTTTCTCTAAAACATCTTTTGTGTTCTAACAAACATTTTCCATTTCTTAGTACTTTTGTAATTCTGATTGATTTTGATTACATATTTGTACAGTGTTTCTTTTTTCCCTGAAGAGACATAAAAAGCCCTAAAAATTTTCTTCTTTCTGTTTGTTCAGGGAGTCTCTGAGATAGTCACACTCACACATAAATGAATGAATATAACTGAGAATGATTGGCCCAGATGAGAGGCCACTAGAATTTTCTTCCTCTTCCAACTGCCTCTACTGGATAGTGTCCTTCACATCCACCTGTGTTGACCCCAAAGCTACCGTGGCCCTTCCTCACCCTACGGGAGGCCAGTTTTTGCTTCCTGACCTAACTTAATGCAACCCAGGGCAGGGTTTGGTGTGGGGTGGGGTGGGGGTGAATGGTCAGCCGGAGAGTAGCATGGAGGAAGGGAAGAGGAAGCACCTGGGCTCTCTTCACACCTACCTACTGCTCTGGTCCCAGGACAGTCTTATTCTGGCCTCTCCTTCCACAAAGCTCTCTTCCTGGAATCCTCTCCTCCAGCACTTGACATAAAAACAGACGTCTGGTGCTCTCCCTGGGCATTGTAGAAACTCTTACTTCATTCATGGTGTCCTACATGGCCTACTGATGACATCTCCGTACTCTATGTAGCCTGTGGGTTTAGGTGTCCATGCATGGTCCTCTGGTAGTCTGGAGACCCACTGAAACTATAAAAGAATTTGTTTAAATGTGTATGCATATATACATTTTGTTTAAATTGTCGACGCATGAACATTCCTCTGAATATGTTTTCCTGGGGAGAGAGTTCATAGCTTTTTATAAGATTCTCAATGAGTAATATGATCCAGAGATACTTTAAAAGGTCAAGGAATAACCACTGATGTGGCAGTGGATGGCCTGGAGACAGTGTTTAGTTCAACAACAAATATTTATTGAGTTTATATAATGTGGCTTCCTTAGTGGCTCAGACAGTAAAGAGTCTGCCTGCAGTGCGAGAGATCCAGGTTCAATCCCTAGATTGGGAAGATCCCCTGGAAAAGAAAATGGCAACCCACTCCAGTATTCTTGCCTGGAACATCCCATGAACAGAGAAGCCTGGCAGGCTACAGTTCATGGAGTCACAAGAGTTGGACACAGCTGAGCGACTTCACTTTCTTTCTTTCTTTGTATAATGTGCCAAGAACTGTTCAAGGCTCTTGATACATGAGTGAACAATAACAACATTCCCCCAAATCCTTACCACATGAAGTTTTACCTTCAGTTTGGAGAGACAGGCAGCAGACAGTATACACTACACATTCTAAAGTACACTAGAGGGTGTAAAATGCCGTGGAAAAATAAAACAGATCAGGGAGGTAGGAGGGGAGAAGGGTTGCTATAATTTCAGGGTAGACCTGATTGAGAAAATGATATTTTAGGGAAATCTTAAAAAGGACAGGAATCATGTGGATATTGAGGGAAGACTTTGCCAGGCAGAGTGAACAGTTGGTGCAGTGACTCTAAGGTGGGAGTAAACCTGGCTTGTTCTGAGTGGTGGGGTGGAGTGAGTGAGGGGGACTGGCAGTGAGTCAAAGGGTAATGGCATGTGTACGTGTCTGTGTGTGTATTTTTGGTTGGGTTGGGAATGCATTCTTTTTTTCATTTAATACAATGAAATATGATCCACTACAATGTGATTTTGTTACTAAAGATGTTTTCACCAGTGGCTAGGTTTTGGATAATAAGGGATGCCAGAATTAGAAATTCAATAATTGAGGGAGGATGAGTTTGAATTATTTGGGTTATAAGGATACATCCTGTTTCCTTGATTCAAAGACCCTCACTCCCTCAAAGAACCTCTCTTCTCTATCCCTATTTAAAACCAATTGAAAAGTAATACAGTAGAAATCAGATGGAGAGTGAATTTATCAGTTTTATTGATGATAGATTTGAGTATTCTAAGCAGTAACACCTTCCAATGTTGATGTTTCCCACTGAGCTGGATGTAGCAAAAAGGAGGTTGAGATCCGATACTCCCCACCTGGGACTTTGGCTTAAATCAGCTTCACTAAACTGAGAAATTTGGTCCAATTGTTCTGGTCCACCAAGCGACTAACTCAATCAACCTCCAGGGTGAAATGTGAGGGGCTGGTTATAATACAGGGAGTCGTAATTGAAAATTTTCCTCTCTAGCATTGTAGCTGCCAGAGTCGCTTTGGTGTCCTTAAGAGAATATGGTAGCAGCTCCCTTTTGATGGGGAAATGGTTTAGTGTGCCACCTGGAGACCAGGAGGCTAGACCCATGCAAGCATGCACTTAGGGGCCCTTATTACCCAGGAAAAGAGATGTAATTCCCATGTTTTATGTTTTGAGTATCTAAAACTGGATACTATGAAGGATGCTTTTGGAGAGAAGGTGGGAATAGATGAGTACCTGATTGTCCTTGCTGCCTTTTTGAAAATTAGTTTCAGTGCCAGAATATATTTGTTAGGAAATCATAGGCTCCTGTGTATGTGGATGTTTGGGGAGGTGTTGGTGATGGAAGGGAGAGATAGGGAGAAATATAATGATATTTTATTTTTTTAATTTAAAATGAACTTGTAATCATGTGGCTTTCATTTTTAAAGTTCGAAATAAATACTTAAACATTACAAAGGACTATAAAAATAAGTTCTCCCTGTTTTTCTGTCAAAATTCCCCTCTCAGAGGTAACCACCATTATCAAGTTTTGTGAATCCTTCCAGAGATATTTTTGCACAATAAATATTTGGTTTGTTTTACATAAATAATTAATGTTAAAGGCACTTCCAGAGAAATACATTGGGTAGTTAAACTTAGAGGCATTTGTGATATATGATGTCAATATCAACTCCGCTATGTGATACCTTACTGTAAGAAAAACCCTTTTTTATTAGGCACACATTTACATACAGTTGATGACTTAAAACCCATTGAAGAGAAAACAATCCAAGTATAGTGGTTATTGGAAAGGGCATCATTTGTACTGATGTGTTTCAATGTGTGTATTTTGGATTTGTTTTTCCTGCAGTGTCTGTCATGTATGTTTCCATGGTTACCAGGTGATAGACACAATGGGAATAAAAATGTATAGCGAACTGAAGTGGAACTGTTACAGCAGATTTCCTCCACAAAGGACATTCATTGTTACCACTGTTTCCTTTGGGTTATTTGGAAACTTACAGGGACTGGATATAAAAGGTAGATATATACTTATTGGGTAGCTGGTACTTTCCTCTAAGTATGTCTTTACGTACTTTGGAATTACATTAGACTATCCTCTGAAAAGTAAATTTGAAATAAACAGTGGAGTTAATGTCCAAGTAAAAACACTTACTGCATTCCCAAAGTGATCAATTCTGGCAGAAGTGCTGTGAGAATGAGATACAATGGCAGTCACAGTAAAAAACAAAAACAAAAACTTAGATTCTGTTCTTAAAAGCAGGTGAAGACAAAAGTTGCACAATTTCCTACTTTCAATATTCTTGAGATTTTAAAAAAGAGAAAAAAAAAATTCCCCAGTGATGACAACTGAAAACAGGTAGGGTGGGGAAGTGGCTTGGAGAAATGGAAAATGCTCTGCTCTAGAAATAGTTGTGAGTTATTCTCCAAGCTTTGCCGCCACATGGATGACCTTAATCTTGACCAGATATTCAGCCTCTTCTGGCGTCAGGTTTTCCATCTCTCAAACTTGCTAAGTAATCTCTCAGGTTGCTTCCAAATCCAACATTTTATCATGTTAGGAAAAGACTTCAAGTAATCCATTCTTATCTCAATTCCACATTGAGATTTTTGTCTGATAAATTACTGCATCTCTCCCAAAATACTTAGCAGCTTCCTAGTCCTTCTAATAGTAGTTCTTGTTTAGTTATTCCTCAGCAGCACAATTAGATAATCACAACTAGTCTCAACTGAAAGTTTTTGGTTAGTTACTGAAATCATGGCAGCAGTTGTTTCAATTGCTCAAATATATTTTCTTTTTCTTTTTTAACTTATTGCTTCCCTCATGAGTCACAAACTGAGATTTTAGGAATTAGTAATAATTCATTATTGCTGAATACATTTTAAAAAATGATTTAAGGACATTAAAAATTTAAGGACACTAAAAAACTTAGTGAAAAAATGCAGGAAAAAAAGCACAAATCAAGAATTTAGAGCTCAGTGAATTATCACTAGGTGCCCATGCCCATGTAATCACTATATGGCATAGAGATATAATATTGCTAGCACCCCAAAAGCTTTCCTCATGACCCCTTTATACTTGTCACTTTTTGACACAAGACTAAACTTAGTCTTGCCTGTTTTTGAACTTTATGTAAGTGAACTTATATACTATGTATTTTGTATCTAACTTCCTTCACTCAATATTAAGAGATTGTTCATGTCATTACTTGTAGTTCTTTCATTTTAATAGTTGGTATCTGCCTACAATGCGGGAGACCGGGGTTCAGTCCTTGGGTTGGGAAGATCTCCTGGAGAAGGAAATGGCAACCCACTCCAGTACTCTTGGCTGGAAAATCCCATGGACGGAGGAGCCTTGTAGGCTACAGTCCATGGGGTTGCAAAGAGTCGGACACGACGGAGCAACTTCACATACTCTTGTATATCACAATTTATGCATTAATTCTACTGTTAGTACAGATTATGGTTGGTTTTAGTTTGGGGTTTTTAAGTATAGTGCTTCTGTGAACATTTTCAGGCATATATTTGGGGCACATGTGCACAGTCTTATACTGAGCGAGTGACAGTCACTCAGTTGTGGCCAGCTCATTGTGATCCCATGGACTGTAGCCCGCCAGGTTCCTCTGTCCATGGAATTCTCCAGGCAAGAATACTGGACTGGGTTGCCATTTCCTTCTCCAGGGGATCTTCTCAACCTAGGATAAAACCCTGGTCTCTTGCATTGCAGGTGGATTCTTTACCACCCGAGCCACCAGGGAAGCCTACTACTAAGAGACTCAAAAGTATTAAAACTACTAAGAAGCCTACTATTAAGAGTTTTATACTGAGCATATACCTAAGTGTGAGGTTGCTGGATCATAGTATACATATAAATTTAGTAGAATGTCTATCAGTTTTCCAAAGTGGTTGTTTTAGTCAGTTTGGGCTGCTATTGACTATAACAAAGTATCATGGACTGGGTGGCTTATAAACAATAGAAATTTATATCTTATAGTTCTGGAGACTGGAAGCCTGAGATTAGGTTACCAGCATTATTTAGGTTCTGGTGAGGTCTCTTTTCTGGGTTACGGGGTTACAGACTGCCAACTTCTTGCTATACCCGTGTGTGTCAGCCAGAGAGCAAGGGAGCTCTTTAGAGTCCCTTTTATAAAGGCTCTAATCCCACTGTGTAGGCTCTTGCATCATGACCTAATTACCTCACAAAGGCCCACCTTCTAAAGGCCTTACCATCACATTAGGGTTAGGATACAACATATGAATTTGGGGCGACAGAAATGTTCAGTCCATTGCAGTGATTTTTGCTAATTTACATAATCATAGGTAGTAGATGAGAATTTTCATTGCTCTAAATTCTTGACCTTTGGGATTGATAGTCTTACATTTTAGATGTTTCTATGAAGGTGTAGATCTTATGATTTTAATTTACATTTCTTTGCTTACTGTCAAGGTTAATGTACTGGTCAGAATTCTCTAGAGAAACAGAACCAGTAGGGCATATATAATATTTATATTTATATTGTTAATTTTATAATGCATCTATGCTGCTGCTGCTAAATTGCTTCAGTCGTGTCCAACTCTGTGCGACTCCATAGACAGCAGCCCACCAAGCTCCGCTGTCCCTGGGATTCTCCAGGCAAGAACAGTGGAGTGGGTTGGGTGAAAAGTGAAAGTGAAGTCGCTCAGTCGTGTCCGACTCTTAGCGACCCATGGACTGCAGCCTACCAGGCTCCTCCGTCCATGGGATTTTCCAGGCAAGAGTACTGGAGTGGGGTGCCGTTGCCTTCTCTGATAATGCATCTATAAATATACATTTATTTATTGTGAAGAATTGGCTCATGTGATTATGACGCCTAAGAAGTCCCATGATCTGCCATCTATGAACTGGGGACCTGGGAAAGGTGGCATAATTCAGTTTAACCTGAAGGCCTGAAAACTAGAGGAGTTAATGGTGTAAATCCAGTCTTAAGGCCAGAGATGAGATGAAATGTCCCTGCTGAAGTGTTGAGACAGGAAAAAAGGGGCAAATTCCTCCTATTGCCACCACTTCACCATTTTGGGATTATCCAAACCCAAAAGGGATTGAATAATGCTTATCCACACTGGGAAGGGCAATACAAATGCTAATATCATCTGAAAACATCTTCACAGTCATACCCAGAAATAATACTTAATTTGGTTCCTGTGTGCCCAGTAAAATTGATGCATAAAATTAACCATTACTCTTTAAGTCAATTTTCTGAAGTTTATGGGCTACTGATTTTGAATTAAATTTCTTTATAATCTGATTACCTAAAATCAGGTTTTGTGATACTTTGATTTAATATACCAATATTGGAACTAAATGATATTCTGTACATGCTTAAATTAGTATTAGCCATGATTATTCTAACATGTAGCTAAATAATAAGTAAATAAGGCAATGTATTTAAAAAATTATTGGTCATTTTCATTTTTGTGAATTTGGTCAAATTTCTTTCTTTTTTCTTTTTCTTTTTATGTTTCACATATATCTTTCCCCATAAATTTGACATTTTACTCTTGTCTGTGTTTTGATTAGTTGTTGTTCAGTCACTAAGCTGTGTCTTTGCAACTCCACGGACTGCAGCACGGCAGGCTTCCCCGTCCTTCACCATCTCCCATAGCTTGCTCAAACTCATGTCCATTGAGTCAGTGATGCCATCCAGCCATCTCATTCTCTGTCATCCCCTTCTCCTCCTGCTTTCAATCTTTCCCAGCATCAGGGTCTTTTCCAATGAGCCAGCTCTTCACAACAGGTGGCCAAAGTATTGGAGCTTTAGCATCAGTCCTTCCAATGAATATTCAGGACTGATTTTCTTTAGGATTGACTGATTTGATCTTGATGTCCAAGGGACTTCTCAAAAGTCTTCACCAGCACTACAGTTTGAAAACATCAGTTCCTCAGTGCTCAGTCGTCTTTATGGTCCAACTCACACATCCATACTTGACCACTGGAAAACCATAGCTTTGACTGTACAGATCTTTGGTGGTAAAGTGATGTCTCTCTCTTTTTTTAAGTTGTTTAAAAAGATTCTTTATTTTCCTCTTCTTTTGACTTCGATGTTTCTCCTTTTTAATACACTGTCTAGGTTTGTCATAAGATTTCTTCCGAGGAGCAAGGTCTTTTAATTTCATGACTGCAGTCCCTATCCACAGTGATTTTAGGGCCCAAGAAAATAAAATCTGGCACTGTTTCCACTTTTTCCCCATCTAATTGCCATGAAGTGTTGGGACTGGATGCCATGATCTGAGTTTTGATGAGTAGGAAAACAATTTTAATGTAATCAAATTTTTGAAATTTTTTTGTATTGTTAGTGCTTTTTATAATCTGTTTAAGAAATCTTTTTCTACTCAAAGGTCAGGAATATATTCCTAATCTTAATTTCATTGTTTATTTTTCATGTTTAGATCTTTAAATCACCCAGAACTGAATTTTTCTTTCCTATGTGAAGTGGCCAAATTTTGTTCTTTCCTATATAAATAGTTAGTTGGCCCTGCATATTTTTTTGAAGAGTTGATCATTTTCCCCACTGCTCTAAGTGTTCTATTTGACATTATTCAAGTATCCATGTAAATATGGATCTATTTTTCTGTTCTATTACTTTGGTGTATATATCTATGCTTATGCCAATTCTACACTGTCGTAATCCATACAACTTTGTAATAAGCTGTGTATGTCATCTGGTAGAATAAGGTCTCCCACATCAAGAATTTCTTGGTTATTTTGACCACTTTTATTTTCATGTGATTTTAAAGTCAACTTGCTGGTTTCCACACAAAAACTGTTAGGATTTTGAATGGAATTTTACTGAACCTATGGATGAATTGTCATTTTAATGATACTGAATATTCCAATTTTGAACATAGTATGTCAATTCATTTAGAGTTTAAAAAATTTCTCCCAATAAAGTTTAGATTTTGTTTACAAGTCTCAAGTCTTTTGTTAAATTGATTACTCATTATTTGGTATTTTTATATTATTGCAAATAGTACCTTTTAAAGTTTTTTACGTACTACTTGTAGCCAACATATATAAAACAATTTCCATATATTTACTTTATATCTGGCAATATTATCTGTTCTGATTCTAATAATTTATTTGTAGATTCATTTGAATTTTCTGTCTATAAGTATTGTTTTGTGAATAATGATTTTTTAAAATCTTTTTGAATACTGTCTCATTTCTTTTGCTTTTTTATTCCATGTATACTTGAAAAATGTATATATCATTTTTTTATTCATTATTAAAAATACTAATTAACTAAAAAAAGTAAAATATACAGTTGATCTTTGAACAAGATAGGAGGTGAGGTACTGACCCTCTCTCTGCAGCTGAAAACCTGAGTATAACTTATATGTATAACTGACTATATGTGGTTCCTCAGTAGCCACGATTCTTCTGTATTCATGGTACTGCATTCATGGATTCAGTCAACCTTGGACTGTGTAGTACTGTAGAGTTTACTACTTCAAAAAATCCACGTGTATGTGGATCCACACAGTTCAAGCCTGTGTTGTTCAAGAATCAGCCACATATGATAGCTGTCAGCTACCTATGATAAAAAGCAGAGACACTACTTTGCCAACAAAGGTCCATCTAGTCAAAGCTATGGTTTTTCCAGTGGTCACGTATGGATGTGAGAGCTGCACCATAAAGAAAGCTGAGCAGCCACTTTCCGATGTAGTGCAGGGCTTCTCATTGTGGGGGCTTCTCTTGTTGCCAAGCTCAGGCTCTAGGCACAGTGGCTTCAGGAGTTGCAACTCGGGTCCTAGCACTTGTGAGCTCAGTAGTTGTGGTGCGTGGGCTTTTAGCTGCCCACTGCATGTGGAGTCTTTCCAGACCAGGGATCAAACCTGTGTCTCCTGAATTGGCAGGAGACACTGTACCGCCAGGCAAGTGAGATAACTCAGTTTTTATTTGTCTGTTAATATCTATATTTCCCTTTCATTCTTAAAGGGTACTAGCTATAGACTTTTGGGTTGGTGTTTAATATTCTGTTTTCACACAGTTTGGGACAAAGTTATTTGTTTAAGTTGTACTGGGGAAGTTTAGGAAAAATGTTTGATTAGAAAAATTATTGATCATGATGCAGCATATCCTACAGTATATTCCGCAGAGCCAATTCATGGGCTTCCCTAACACAAAAAGAACTTCATGATGTCAGATTTCGTGAAAACATGCACCATCTATCACTTTTATTAAAATTCACAGTGCATTTTAGACCCTGAAGAGGCTGCTGTGATAAAATCCATTTAACTTTGCTAATTCAACATTATCCAAAATTATTTTATCAGGAAACCATAGTTCTGGGTGATTGCTAATAAATACTTCAAGCACTTGGTGATATGAAACCTAACTTTTGGAAGAGCCTTTTTAAGGGTTACATGGTCCTGGGATACCAAAAAAAAAGTATGTTTTTTTTTTTTACTTAGGATATTCTGTCCCCTGAAATCGGAGAAGGCAATGGCAACCCACTCCAGTACTCTTGCCTGGAGAATCCCATGGACAGAGAAGCCTGGTAGGCATCCATGGGGTCGCTAAGAGTCGGACACAATTGATGCAACTTAGTAGCAGCAGCAGCTGTCCCCTGAAATACTCTTAAAATCTGTTGTTTCAATTTCTGACAAAGTCTACCATGGAACTCAATTTTATAACTGTAATCACAGCACAGTGCTACTGATAAATAGAAGGAATTCTAGTGCAAGTGGTAAAACCCCTATAACCTGAGATTTTTACTGGGTTAGAGATCTCCATAATCTGTGCAGAGAGGGGCATTCTGGTAATACATTTTGTTAAATAGGGAAACAAGCAGTTATTCATCGTACTCCGAGGACTTCAGATATTCAGGAAGGGCATGGAGGAAACAGTGAGTCAATCTTATTTAGAGATCTGGTGGGGTTTATTTATAGAGGAGTATATTGTGTCTCCCCCCCCACCCCCACCCCCACCAAAGACCTATCAGCCTTTCATTTAAGTCTGTGCAGAACAGGATGATTTTTCTATCATGTTTAAGCCCAGCTGGCATTAAGATCTGATACTAGAGATTACCAATAAAAACATCCCAAATGTATCCATAGATCCCTTGGGGGATGTAGAGGCTGTCACACTGGATGTATGTACATAGACAATGTTGTTGGTGACCTTGAGTAATTAGAGGACCAAGGCAATGGCGTCCAGCAACTCAGCCAACAAAAGAGCTGCTTCATGTGTCATCATGTGTCTCTATGGCAGCCACCAGCTTCCATGCTTTCTGCTTTCCTTGTAAATTGTCAAGGAACTCAAGAAGCAAACCCTTGCTGCAATCCCCTTCTTATCTTTGATGCTGCACACATGTGGCTCTGACACATATTATTAGTTCCTACTTTCTCAGTTTTAATTAAAAACAGAAATGAACTATTTTAATCTACCATTTTGAGAGTCAGCATTATTGCATGTGATTATCCACTGAAATGGGGTTGGCACAGAAAATTAATGATATTTAAAATATTATCTCTACTATTTTAGTTTGCTCTCCTGGCAAATCTTAATTTAGTCCAAAAATCTTCTCTTTACACATGATCCTAAGTAAATTGGCATTTATCCAGTGGATTTAGGATCTAAATGTTAACTTTTCAAGTATTATTTAAACTGTCTTCTGTCATTAAAAACCTCAATCTTTTGACATATGTAACTGTATAGTATATAAAATATGTTAAACACAAATTATATAATTAAAAAATATCCAGTAACTCTTCTATGAGTAGAGTGACCATAGGGCACTCTGTTTTGCCCAGGACAGTCCTGGTTTACCCTTGTTGTCCTAGGTCAATTGCAAGTAGTAACTCCTTTCACTTTCAAAAGTGTTGTGGCTTGGAGAATAAACTTTATAGTCATTCTATCAAAAGCCAATTTTATTCAGTATATAAATTATTAGGAAACAGTTATTCATTTTGACATCTAAGGACAATGGAAGGTTTTGATTGACCATTAAATATCCTCTGGTAAGTTAGTAGTTCTGGTTGCATATCAGAATCACATATAGATCACCCATAAACCAATTAAAATTTCTGGAGTTGGAGCACAGGTATCAGTATGTTTAAAATCTTCACAGATAATTTTAACATGAGGTCAAGGTTGAGAATCACTGGATTATATAGATTGTGCATTTAAACTTGACTTCCTTTTCAGGATTACTCAAAGATATTTTAAATAATTCAAATTATTTTAAGTAATTTTTCTAGCTGGCATACCTAGCTAGTGTTCTAATTCAGTTTCAAACTTGCAATGTATATACAGTAAACTGTATCCAGTGGATGCTTTTTGAACCAACCATCATAAGCAAATAATCTAATAATTCACAGGCCAATTTAATCATGAAGATAATTCTAATAATTGAGCTAATCTTTGGTTTCTTTTTCTTTCTGCTAACTTAAGAATTTGATAAAGCTTTGAATGGTGAATGTATAGTTTGGAACTTATAAATAGCTGGTACAGTTGATCTTTTATACACAGATAAAAGGCAATTATTCAGGTGAATATTGTCTTGGGAATTACTGGAGTCGTTCACGAGGGGTTTAGGGGTACCTGATGGTTTAGAAGATTAGAGAAATATACAGTCATATATTCTGGAAATGGACCTGAGTATTCCTCATAGTATGAGAGCTATTATCTCATAGGAATGAGATCTACAAAATTACGACAGGTTTGGGGATTTCTGACTCTTGGGAACAAAAAAAGAGCATTATGACTTTCATCTGTATATTTCCTATAAGATACCAAAGTCAAAACTCCCCTCAGGAGAAATCCTGCAATGAGTTGGGACAGAGGTAATTCTGTGCTTCTGCTTGGTATTCCTCTACACAAATTTGTTAAATACTTCAGAAGACAATGAGTCTTCAAAAGACAGCGAATCTTCAATATTAACAAAAGATTTAGATAATCTTTATTGTTTAAAAATGATTTTATTGAATTTGATTATGACCCCTGTAAATGACTATTTTAATTCTGAGTATCTGTAACATAATACTGCTTCATTTTAGTTTGATTTAAAGACAGAAATCTTCTTCTAACATTACCCAGTTATTATGCTTTGAAGGAACTGACACATTACATGAAGTTTGCCATATAGAAGCCACGGTCAATTTGTTCTACAATTTTTTAGAGTAGTTGATGTTCTATTATAAAATTTCCTCTGAGTCTTTAAGGTGAAAATATTTAGCTGTATTAAGATTACATGACTTCAAAAAGACACAGAGTAAGCATTTGAAAGATCTCAAAACTCAAGATAATGTACCATTTGTTAGAAGGAATTTAATCTCAATTCAAATATGCTTTAGAAAAAGATAGAAATGAATTTCTTTGAAGAATTTATTTAAGCAAAAAATGCTTTTAGATCAGTTTTACCTAAAGCATATATGAATAAGCTGACTTTAGCCTCTTTCACATGTGACCTGCTATTCATATAATCAAATACATAAGCCTAAGGATAACTTACTGGAGTCTTAGATTTTGAAAATGAATGTGTGTTTGAAAATGAATATTCCAGGGTAGACGCTTTCAGAGTATGGTCCCTGGATCAGCAGCATCAGAACTGCCTTGA
The DNA here is from genome assembly GCF_032405125.1 of Capricornis sumatraensis. Classification (NCBI taxonomy): domain Eukaryota; kingdom Metazoa; phylum Chordata; class Mammalia; order Artiodactyla; family Bovidae; genus Capricornis; species Capricornis sumatraensis. The sequence goes on along the minus strand of NC_091069.1, from coordinate 192,307,124 downwards.
ACCTACTACAAATTCAAATTCTTGATTCCCACTCAAGACCTACTGAATCAGATCTCTGAAATGACGCTCAATAATCTGTGTTTTATCAGGCCTTCCAGGTGATTCAGATGCATCCTAAAGTTTGAGATTTTTTTAGGAACTAAAGTATAAGGTCAGTGAGTTAAGGGTGAAATTGATTTGGCATACCTAGATGATATAGAAGCTTGACTAGTTTAACTGTGTGTTCCTTTAAGAATTCATTAGTGGGACACATTTTAAGGATTGTATGTGCCTGTGGGTGTTTTTTTAAAAATTTCTCTCAGTGAATAAATACAATTCACTTTTTAGCCATAACTATATAGCTAAGAACTGATCCTTTGAGCATTCTTTTGCTTTTCCTTAAATCATATAGATATGTATTTTTTTAAACGTGAAGGTTTATTGAATAGCTCATGTTTCTTTAATGAAACTTCACAAGACTGAGCAGTGGATTTTCTGTGATGTTTTTCCATCCCTAATATCAATTTTTCTTAGAAAGAAAATTAAAAATAGCCTAGCACATAGGAAGACTATCACTGAATAAAATAAACAAGGATTCCTGCCCTGTAGACCAACTCTTTTAGCAAGTTTCATATACTGTAAATCCAATTTAGAAATAAAGTTTATAAATATTTGAATTGATAACCTTTATTCTGATAGTTTCTTTTAGGATGGAAAGGTTCCCATGTGTCAGCCTGAGATTATTTTTAGAGGTGACAATATTGTCAGTGTCCTGTCTTTGGTTGGAGACTGAGTCTGTCAGCTCAGAGTTCCTCAGAGTCACTGGCCCCATGTGTTGAGCAAATGTCTCCTGGTTCCTTGGTCAGTGCTCTATGAGCTCAGTAGTGGTATACTCAAAAGGAACTAAATGGTTTACAATAGAAATGTCACCTGAGACCAGCCATTTTTTAATCAGTTTCTCTGGGATGCAAGTGTCAAGAACAGGGAGGAAGCTGGTCAAAAAATACGCAGATGTGCTCCATGCTGAGAGATAAAGGGAGAATCTATAGCTCTTGGTAACTTCATCTTCTCAAGAATGGGCCTTTTGTCCATTGTGGAACTGATTTTTATGGCCTTTAAAATTCCTGCTTTCATATTTTGAAAGTGATCGTGTGGTTTCACACAATACTTGCTGCTCATTCTAAGTTTCCTTGTGATTATTCGTGTGTGGTAGGTCCAGTAGGGACCTTATATTTATGAGTCCACGACGCCCCAACCCCCCTCTTGACTAGTCAAGTGATTTTCAGCACTTCTTAACTATTCTTCCAGAGGTAGTCCAGCATTGACTGCTGAATATGGAGGACTCCTTCCATTTTTATTGAATTTGAGAAATTCAGTAAATGATTTGAGATCATTATTTCAGTCAGTTCTATATACTATAATTATACCCTCCCTCCCTTACAATCCTAGCATTATGAATATTTATTGTGTACAGTGTTTATGATTAGAATATTTATGTTACGTAGTTGTCTTTAGACAAATTGACCTGAGACTTGTGTGGGTGAGAGCTGTACACAACACTTGTAGAACTGGGTGACACAAAAAAGTACCTGATTAGGCCTTTGTGGAGAATGTCTGTTGTGACTGTTCCATCCATCTCATGGCTTTTTTTTTTTTTTTTTTTTGATACTGATACTTGGATATATATAAAATTGATATTCTCTCTTACTTATCTGCCATGATTGGGCTGGTATGCTTACTTATTTTTCTGACAAATTTAACAGAATAGAAAAGGTAGTAAGAAGATATTAGATAACAGGGCAAAAGTTGGAAAAGAGTTGGGAAGGGAAATATAAAAATGTTGCTGCCTGAGATGGAGAACTTGAAGAGATGTGGCTTTTTACAGATCTGTAAACTAGCCACAAGGTGGCATCATCATCATCTGCTGCTGCTGCTAAGTCGCTACAGTCGTGTCCAACTCTGTGGCAACCCCATAGATGGCAGCCCACCAGGCTCCCTCGTCCCTAGGATTGTCCAGGCAAGAACACTGGAGTGGGTTGCCATTTCCTTCTCCAGTGCATCAAAGTGAAGTCACTCAGTCTTGTCTGGCTCTTCGCTACCCCATGGACTGCAGCCTACCAGGCTCCTCCATCCATGGGATTTTCTACTGGAGTGGGGTGCCATTGCCTTCTCCAGGCGCCACCATCTAAGGACAGCTTAGTTGCTTATCAGGAATAAATGAAAGTTTGCTCTGGGTGCAAGAGTTATCCTAGAATGAAAGAATAAGGTAGGGACCCTACAGCTTTTTGTTCATATGTAAGATATGAAATCTTACAAAGAGCAACTTAGTGAATATTTATTACATTAATAAGTGATGGCTTCTCAACAAATACTTTTATTTCACTGACTTCAAGTCTTTTCTTTATCTTCCTGTTTTGAAAGGAGCTTCATTCTTTTAGTTATCAATATGCTAGTAAGAGAGTAAGACTGAAAATTGACAATTTAAATATCTGCTGTTTCTTCATTGGATTGTTATTTGTATGTGACTTTATGCTCAGCTTTTAAAAAGTGAAGTAGTTTCATATCTACAGAATACTTTTGTGAAAGTCTGGGACATCATGCAAAAAGGTGTAGGCAAAAAGAACAGAAAATAAAACTAGGTAAAGATTAGAGATCACAAGAGGAAGAAGATACAATTCTTGAAGCTCCATCAGTTGAAAAACCATTAGAGTTTTAGGGATGAGAGGATGCAGTTAAAGTATAATTGTTGTTGGTGGTGTTTGTGCTTAAATCTATGAGATTTAGGAAAGGCATAAGATGTTTGCAAACTACTAAGAGGCAAACAGGACTTTCCTAACATGAAAAAGGAGACTAGGTAGACCTTGACTCAGGTTTGGATAGAAAATATAAGTTCATTTCAGTTTAGTCACTCGGTCATGTCTGACTCTTTGCGACCGCATGAACCACAGCACGCCAGGCCTCCCTGTCCATCACCAACTGCCAGAGTCTACCCAAACCCATGTCCATTGAGTTGGTGATGCCATCAAACCATATCATCCTCTGTCGTCCCCTTCTCCTCCTACCCTCAATCTTTCCCAACATCAGGGTCTTTTCAAATGAGTCAGCTCTTTGCATCAAGTGGCCAAATATTGGATTTTCAGCTTCAACATCAGTCCTTCCAAAGAACACCCAGGACTGATCTCCTTTAGGATGGACTGGCTGGATTCCTCGCAGTCCAAGGGACTCTCAAGAGTCTTCTCCAACACCACAGTTCAAAAGCATCAATTCTTTGATGCTCAGCCTTTTTCACAGTCCAACTCTCACATCCACACATGACTACTAAAAAAAACCTTGACTAGACAGACCTTTGTTTTGCCTCGGTTGGTCATAACTTTCCTTCCAAGGAATAAGTGTCTTTTAATTTCATGGCTGCAATCGCCATCTGCAGTGATTTTGGAGCCCCCCAAAATAAAGTCAGCCACTGTTTCCCCATCTATTTGCCATGAAGTGATGGGACCGGATGACTTTAGTTTTCTGAATGTTGAGCTTTAAGCCAATTTTTTCACTCTCCTCTTTCACTTCCATCAAGAGGCTCTTTACCTCTTTGTTAGTCTCTAACTTGTTTTTTGCTTGTCAGAATATTTAAAAAGTGTGTAAATTTATTTTCACTATAATTGTGCAGCATGAACTTTTAGTATAAGCATATAACAATTTATTTTTGTTTATAATTTTGTGATGCAGAGTTTAAATTGGGGAATATTAACTTCTAGCATTAACCTAACACTAAATCCTATTTTTCAAGTTAGTGGGTAAATAGCAATTATAATTAGAAAATGATGACAAAGAAAATAAAAGAACTAAGTTTATAACTACTTGCTCAGACAAAGGATGAACCCTCATTTAGGTTTCAGTTGATTGCAGAGTAGACCATCAATAAAAGAAGACAAAATAATTCAACAGCAGGAAAAATAAAATTTTATGCCACTAACCTCAAACTTCCTCCTCATTAGTGGAAATTCTTTTAAAATACCATAAAGTATTCTCATTGCCTTAAAAATGTAATTTTTAAAGAATATTGTGAGGAAGAAAAATGCCACAATAGAGCTGAGAAAGGTTTGTGTCTAATTGTGACTTTTCTCCTGGGCCTCAGGCCCATAAATGCCTCGCCTTTCCAGCTAGCACAGTGGTAAAGAACCCCATGCCAATACAGGAGGTGCAAGTGACACAGGTTCGATCCCTAGGTCAAGAAGATCTCCTGGAGGAGGAAATGGCCACCTGCTCCAGTGTTGCTTGGAAAATTCCATATACAGAGGAGCCTGGTGGGCTGCAGTCCATGGGGGTCACAGAAAGTCAGAAACCACTGAACACACACACACACACACACACACACACACACACACACACACAAGATGTCTGCATTTATATTGTACATGCACTTCAAACTTACACTGGGGACATCTCTCAACACTAAGAAAATTTCCACTGAATCAGTTCGGTTCAGTTGTGTCCAACTCTTTGCGACCCCAAGGGGTGCAGAACGCCAAGCCTCCCTGTCCATCACCAACTCCTGGAGCTTGCTCAGACTCATGTCCATCAAGTCGGTGATGTCATCCAACCATCTCATCCTCTGTTGTCCCCTTCTCCTCCTGCTTTCAATCTTTCCCAGTATCAGGGTCAGTTGTTTGCATCAGGTGGCCAAAATACTGGAATTTCAGCTTCAGCATCAGTCCTTCCAATGAACACCCAGGACTGATCTCCTTTAGGATCGACTGGTTGGATCTCCTTGCAGCCCCAGGGACTCTCAAGAGTCTTCTCCAACACCACAGTTCAAAAGCATCAATTCTTTGGCACTCCTCTTTCTTTATAGTCCAAATATTTCCACTGAATATTTGTTATATTGATTTATTTTTCAATTCCTTGCTTGGAATGTGTTTTCTCTCTTTTTTTAATGACTCTGTACACTACCTTTTCTCCCCAACTCCCTTCCTTGACCACCCCGGGGCTTCTATTTTCTAAGTTTACATACTCCTGTAGCCTAGAGTAGGAAATGGCAACCCACTCTAGTATTCTTACCTGGATGGAAAATTCCACAGACAGAGAAGCCTGTGGGCTATAGTTCATGGGGTCACAAAGAGTCAGACTGAGCACAGGTACACATACTCATCTAGTATACTGTATTTCTGCCTTTATAGTTCTTACAGCACCTTTTCTTGTCAGTATCACTCACTAGAATTTAAGCTCTGTGATGGGAGGCCAAATTTACTTTCTCCACTACTACATCCTCAGCAACCCCCTGTGCCTGGTATATGTTAAATCAACAATATTTGTTGAAGCCAGGACATGGAAACAACCTAGATGTCCATCAGCAGATGAATGGATAAGAAAGCTGTGGTATATATACACAATGGAATATTACTCAGCCATTAGAAAGAATACATTTGAATCAGTTCTAATGAGGTGGATGAAACTGGAGCCTATTATACAGAATGAAGTAAGCCAGAAAGAAAAACACCAATCGAGTATACTAACACATATATATGGAATTTAGAAAGATGGCAACAATAACCCTGTATGTGAGACAGCAAAAGAGACACAGACGTATTGAACAGTCTTTTGGACTCTGTGGGAGAGGGCAAGGGTGGGATGATATAGGAGAATGGCATTGAAACACGGAAATTATCATATGTGAAACAAATCGCCAGTCCAGGTTTGATGCATGATACAGGGTGCTCGGGGTTGGTGCACTGGGATGACCCAGAGGGTTGGGATGGGGAGGGAGGTGGGAGGAGGGTTTAGGATGGGGAACACATGTGTACCCATGGCAGATTCAAGTCAATGTATGGCAAAACCAATACAATTTTGTAAAGTAAAATAAATAATTAAAACAAACAATATTTGTTGAATAAAAACATTCACTTTTATATTCATGAAAATATAAAAGTTTCATGTTTACGGCAAAGAATCAGCATAAAAAACACATCAGATACAAAAGGCAGGTTGAATTAACCTTGCTGCACCACCAGCCTCTCATTGCCGATGAAGTAGTATGGGTACACACAGATGAGTGACATGTGGATGGTGATGGTAGTGGAGACAAATGAAATGGAAAACCAGCTTCTTCCTGGTGGGTGCTGGAGCTCTTTCCAGCTGCCCCCCTTCTTCTCTCTCTCTCCATTCACCCTGGTTCTAATTATCACCAGCTGGAGCCACTTAATCCTAGCAGTTTAAATATTGCTAAAACATCCGTGAGAATGCACTGTGTAAGCTTCAGATGGCACCAAAGCAAACAATTTTTTCCCTCATTTTTCTTGCTATACCTTTACCTTTCAGAACTGCCAACTCTGAAGAATGGGAAGAATGATTCAGATCAGAATATTTATTAGGGATATAAGAATCTACCTCCTTGGGTCACATCCCAGGAATCAATCACTTCTGGACTCATCCTGAATTGCATTTTTTATAGCATCATTACTTAATCGATGGATTCAAAGTCCAAAAAATTAAGGACAAGAATACTTGTATTTGTGGATAAGATATGTATCCTCCTGGAAGAAGCCCAAAGGGTGGTTTTTGAGAACCTAATTCATGTTGTAAAGCATTTTTATGAATTAGAGAAATACTGTCCAGCTTATAAACTTGGACATTGGATATTTAAGATTTTAGAAGACATTAGAAATTAATTGATTTGCTCATTGTCTTTGATCTTTTTTTTTTTTTACACTTAAATTTGTTCAGTTGTGTCTGACTCTTTGTGACCCCATGGACTATACAGTCCATGGAATTTTCCAGGCCAGAATACTGGAGTGGGTAGCCTTTCCCTTTTCCAGGGGATTTTCCCAACCCAGGGATCAAACCCAGGTCTCCACATTGCAGACAGATTCTTTACCAGCTGAGCCACAAGGGAAGCCCAAGAATACTGGAGTGGGTGGCCTATCCCCTCTCCAGGGGATCTTCCTGACCCAGGAATCGAACCGGGGTCTCCTGTATTGCAGGCAGATTCTTTACCAACTGAGCTATCAGGGAAGCCCATCATATTGACCTACTTTTTGTCTACTTAGCCTTTTCTCTTGGTAAAGGAATGCCCTGGAGTGCCTCCCCAAGTCCTTTGCATGGGTAACTTCTATGTGGCTTGTAAGACTTACCTCAGCCATCACCTGATGGCACCATTCCTGCTCTTTCTCAACATTTCTTTAGCGTTATGTCCAGCACAATTCCCCACGCTTTGTTTTCATGGTATGCTATATCTCCTCAACCAATTGTCTTCAGAGACTTTTTTCAGAAAACAACTCCAATCCTGGTCTACTAGAAAAGTGAGGCAGTTTTGACCTTTCCACAAAATATGTCATTTATGCCCATTAAGACTAGAGCTTGTCTTCTTCCTTCAGGTCTGTCCGCTCTCCATGTCTTCTGAATGTTACTCCATCCCCATACCTCTTGAGTATTGAGATTTCATATCCTGAGCACAGCCTGTCTCAGGGAGTGAGCTTATGGTATTTCCTTTGAGAGAGGAACATGCAAGCTATTATGGACTGAAGGTGTGTTCCCAACTCCCTTCCCCCTGATTTCATAGAAAGTGAAAGTGAAGTTGCTCAGTAGTGTCCGACTCTTTGCAACCCCACAGACTGTAGCCTGTCAGGCTCCCCCGTCCATGGGATTTTCCAGGCAAGAGGGCTGGAGTGGATTGCCATTTCCTTCTCCAGGGGATTTCATAGAGTGAAGCCCTAACCCCCAGTGCAGTGGCATTCAGAGGTAGATATTTGGGAGATAATTAGGTTTAGATGAGATCATGAGGATAGGGCCTCCATGGTACACTTACTGTCATTTCAAAAAGATGAAGATTCTGGAACATGCTTTTTCTTCACCATATGAGAAAACAGGAAGAAGACAAATTTGCAAACCAGGAAAGTGAAGTTGCTCAGTCGTGTCCGACTCTTTGCGACCCCGTGGACTGTAGCCCACCAGGCTCCTCCGTCCATGGGATTGTCCAGGCAGGAATACTGGAGTGGGTTGCCATTTCCTTCTCCAGGGGATCTTCCCGACGCAGGGATCGAACCCAGGTCTCCTGCATTGCAAGCAGACGCTTTAACCTCTGAGCCACCAGGGAAGCCAGGAAGAGAGCCCTTATCAGACATCAGATCCGCCCAGTACCTTGATCTTGGACTTCCCAGTTCTTAGAAATGTGAGAAATAAATGTTTGTCACCCAGTATACAGTACCTTGTTATAGGAACTTGAGCTAAGACATAAAGCTCACTCTTAGTGTTGTGGAAGTGCTGCCTCCAAGGTCAAAATAGCCTGGGTTAGAACACTGATGCCTCTGTTTATTAGCAGTGAGATCTTGGACAAGTTTCCTAACTTGTATGTGGCTCAGATTCCTTATCTGTAAAATGGAATTGGTAATATTGTAGTGTCTACTTATGGGGTTGTTATGAAGAATAAATTAATTAATGCATGTAAAACACTCAAAATGGTACCTAGTGCGTAGAGCTCAACTGATGTTAGCTGTCATTTTACATATCCTACAGCTGAACATGGAACACTAATCTTGATGAATGTGACTGCTGTCTTACTCCAGGTCCCTGGTTCCTATATCATGTCTGGTACAAACCTGCCTGTCCTTCCCACTGGAAGGTGGCTGAGCTCTGCCTGGATGGCTGGCATTCCTGCATCCCATGACACAGAATACAACCTCAACATAAACCTTACAAGTCTATTGCACTGCAGAGGAGCCACTGCTGCACAGCTCTGGAGAGAGTGTGATTTCTCTCCAGCCCACGTCTCTCTGCACAATTCTTTCCTTAGCATCCTCCCACAGGCTCCCAAACTAAGAATTCTTACTTCTCCCAATATAGGGGAAAAAATGGTTGTTAGTACATAGGTCCCAGTCATTGTTCTAAAATATGCATCTGAGTATACTCAGCACCTTGTTTGATAAACATTGAATAATTCCTTCTCTCCCATGGGCTTCCCTGCTGGCTCAGACAATAAAGAATCTACCTTCAATGCAGGAGACCTGGGTTCAATCCCCCTGGTTGGGAAGATTCCCTGGAGGAGGGAATGGCAACCCATTCCAATATTCTTGCCTGGAGAATTCCATGGACAAAGGAGCCTGGCAGGCTACATGCAGTCCATGGGGTTGCAAAGTCATACACAACTGGTTGACTAAACATAGCAGCATGGGATAAAATGCAATCATCCTAGAATGCCTTTTATACTTCTTTACTTATGTTCCTGAATCTGGTGTCTTGTCTTTCAAATTGCGCTTTGTTCTCATGCCTGCATACTCTGTCTTCTTACATCTCTCTCTGCCTTGTACACCCTCTCCTCTCTACCAAGAATGTTCTTTTTGGCTTGGTGAACTCTTATCATCCTTGAAGACTTGGTTCAAATTACCCCTTTTATGTTTTATTGATTCTTGTGGGCAAAGCTAGCTATTCTCTTTCCTAATAGTCTTTGCACCACCTTATACCTGGTTAGGGGCTTCCCTGGTAGCTTAGCTGGTAAAGAATTCACCTGCAGTGCAGGAGACCATCGTTTGATTCCTTGGTTGGGAAGATTCCCTGGAGAAGGGATAAGCTGCCCTCTCCAGTATTCTTGGGCTTCCCTGGCAGCTCAGATGATGAAGAATCTGCCTGCAGTGCAGAAGACCTGGGTTAAATCTCTGGGTTGGGAAGATCTCCTGAAGGAGAGCATGGTAACCCACTCCAGTGTTTTTTTTTTTTTTTTTTTACTTTATTTTACTTTACAATACTGTATTGGTTTTGCCATACATTGACATGAATCCACCCTGGGTGTACATGCGTTCCCAAACATGAACCCCCCTCCCACCTCCCTCCCCATAACATCTCTCTGGGCCATCACCGTGCACCAGCCCCAAGCATGCTGTATCCTGCGTTGGACATAGACTGGCGATTCGATTCTTACATGATAGTATACATGTTTCAATGCCATTCTCCCAAATCATCCCACCCTCTCCCTCTCCCTCTGAGTCCAAACGTCCGTTATACACAGCTGTGTCTTTTTTGCTGTCTTGCATACAGGGTCGTCATTGCCATCTTTCTAAATTCCATATATATGTGTTAGTATACTGTATTGGTGTTTTTCTTTCTGGCTTACTTCACTCTGTATAATCGGCTCCAGTTTCATCCATCTCATCAGAACTGATTCAAATGTATTCTTTTTAATGGCTGAGTAATACTCCATTGTGTATATGTACCACAGCTTTCTTATCCATTCATCTGCTGATGGACATCTAGGTTGCTTCCATGTCCTGGCTATTATAAACAGTGCTGCGATGAACATTGGGGTGCATGTGTCTCTTTCAATTCTGGTTTCCTTGGTGTGTATGCCCAGCAGTGGGATTGCTGGGTCATAAGGTAATTCTATTTGCAATTTTTTAAGGAATCTCCACACTGTTCTCCATAGTGGCTGTACTAGTTTGCATTCCCACCAACAGTGTAGGAGGGTTCCCTTTTCTCCACACCCTCTCCAGCATTTATTGCTTGCAGACTTTTGGATCACAGCCATTCTGACTGGTGTGAAGTGGTACCTCATTGTGGTTTTGATTTGCATTTCTCTAATAATGAGTGATGCTGAGCATCTTTTCATGTGTTTGTTAGCCATCCATATGTCTTCTTTGGAGAAATGTCTATTTAGTACTTTGGCCCATTTTTTGATTGGGTCATTTATTTTTCTGGAATTGAGCTGCATAACTTGCTTGTATATTTTTGAGATTAGTTGTTTGTCAGTTGCTTCATTTGCTATTATTTTCTCCCATTCAGAAGGCTGTCTTTTCACTTTGCTTATGTTTTCCTTTGTTGTGCAGAAGCTTTTAATTTTAATTAGATCCCATGTGTTTATTTTTGCTTTTATTTCCAGTATTCTGGGAGGTGGATCATAGAGGATCCTGCTGTGATTTATGTCAGAGAGTGTTTTGCCTATATTTTCCTCTAGGAGTTTTATAGTTTCTGGTCTTACATTTAGATCTTTAATCCATTTTGAGTTTATTTTTGTGTGCGGTGTTAGAAAGTGATCTAGTTTCATTCTTTTACAAGTGGTTGACCAGTTTTCCCAGCACCACTTGTTAAAGAGATTGTCTTTACTCCATTGTATACTCTTGCCTCCTTTGTCAAAGATAAGGTGTCCATATGTGTGTGGATTTATCTCTGGGCTTTCTATTTTGTTCCTTTGATCTATATTTCTGTCTTTGTGCCAGTACCGTACTGTCTTGGTGACTGTGGCTTTGTAGTAGAGCCTGAAGTCAGGCAAGTTGATTCCTCCCATTCCATTCTTCTTTCTCAAGATTGCTTTGGCTATTCAAGGTTTTTTGTATTTCCATACAAATTGTGAAATTATTTGTTCTAGTTCTGTGAAAAATATGGCTGGTAGCTTGATAGGGAGTGCATTGAATTTGTAAATTGCTTTGGGTAGTATACTCATCTTCACTATATTGATTCTTCTGATCCATGAACATGGTATATTTCTCCATCTATTAGTGTCCTCTTTGATTTCTTTCATCAGTGTTTTATAATTTTCTATATATAGGTCTTTAGTTTCTTTAGGTAGATATATTCCTAAGTATTTTATTCTTTTCGTTGCAATGGTGAATGGAATTGTTTCCTTAATTTCTTTTTCTACTTTCTCATTATTAGTGTATAGGAATGCAAGGGATTTCTGTGTGTTGATTTTATATCCCACAACTTTACTATATTCATTGATTAGCTCTAGTAATTTTCTGGCGGAGTCTTTAGGGTTTTCTATGTAGAGGATCATGTCATCTGCAAACAGTGAGAGTTTTACTTCTTCTTTTCCCATTTGGATTCCTTTTATTTCTTTTTCTGCTCTGATTGCTGTGGTCAAAACTTCCAGAACTATATTGAATAGTAGCGGTGAAAGTGGGCACCCTTGTCTTGTTCCTGACTCTAGGGGAAATGCTTTCAATTTTTCACCATTGAGGATAATGTTTGCTGTGGGTTTGTCATATATAGCTTTCATTATGTTGAGGTATGTTCCTTCTATGCCTGCTTTCTGGAGAGTTTTTATCATAAATGGATGTTGAATTTTGTCAAAGGCTTTCTCTGCATCTATTGAGATAATCATATGGCTTTTATTTTTCAATTTGTTAATGTGGTGAATTACATTGATTGATTTGTGGATATTGAAGAATCCTTGCATCCCTGGGATAAAGCCCACTTGGTCATGGTGTATGATCTTTTTAATGTGTTGTTGGATTCTGATTGCTAGAATTTTGTTGAGGATTTTTGCATCTATGTTCATCAGTGATATTGGCCTGTAGTTTTCTTTTTTTGTAGTATCTTTGTCAGGTTTTGGTATCAGGGTGATGGTGGCCTCATAGAATGAGTTTGGAAGTTTACCTTCCTCTACAATTTTCTGGAAGAGTTTGGTAGGATAGGTGTTAGCTCTTCTCGAAATTTTTGGTAGAATTCAGCTGTGAAGCCGTCTGGACCTGGGCTTTTGTTTGCTGGAAGATTTCTGATTACAGTTTCAATTCCCGTGCTTTTGATGGGTCTGTTAAGATTTTCTATTTCTTCCTGGTTCAGTTTTGGAAAATTGTACTTTTCTAAGAATTTGTCTATTTCTTCCACGTTGTCCATTTTATTGGCATATAACTGCTGATAATCTCTTATGATCCTTTGTATTTCTGTGTTGTCTGTTGTGATCTCTCCATTTTCATTTCTAATTTTATTGATTTGATTTTTCTCTCTTTGCTTCTTCATGAGTCTGTCTAATGGTTTGTCAATTTTATTTATCCTTTCAAAGAACCAGCTTTTGGCTTTGTTGATTTTTGTTATGGTCTCTTTTGTTTCTTTTGCATTTATTTCTGCCCTAATTTTTAAGATTTCTTTCCTTCTACTAACTCTGGGGTTCTCCAATTCTTCCTTTTCTAGTTGCTTTAGGTGTAGAGTTAGGTTATTTATTTGACTTTTCTTGTTTCTTGAGGTATGCCTGTACTGCTATGAACTTTCCTCTTAGCACTGCTTTTATAGTGTCCCACAGGTTGTGGGTTGTTGTGTTTTCATTTTCATTAGTTTCTATGCATATTTGATTTCTTTTTTGATTTCTTCTGTGATTTGTTGGTTATTCAGAAGTGTGTTGTTCAACCTCCATATGTTGGAATTTTTTAATAGTTTTTCTCCTGTAATTGAGATCTAATCTTAATGCATTATGGTCAGAAAAGATGCTTGGAATGATTTCGATTTTTTTGAATTTATCAAGTTTAGATTTATGGCCCAGGATGTGATCTATCCTGGAGAATGTTCCATGAGCACTTGAGAAAAAGGTGAAATTCGTTGTTTTGGGGTGAAATGTCCTATAGATATCAATTAGGTCTAACTGGTCTAATGTATCATTTAAAGTTTGCGTTTCTTTATTGATTTTCTGTTTAGTTGCTCTGTCCATAGGTGTGAGTGGGGTATTAAAGTCTCCCACTATTATTGTGTTGTTGTTGATTTCCCCTTTCATACTTGTTAGCATTTGTCTTACATATTGCGGTGCTCCTATATTGGGTGCATATATATTAATAATTGTTATATCTTCTTCTTGGATTGATCCTTTGATCATTATGTAGTGGCCTTCTTTGTCTCTTTTCACAGCCTTTGTTTTAAAGTCTATTTTATCGGATATGAGTATTGCCACTCCTGCTTTCTTTTGGTCTCTATTTGCATGATATATCTTTTTCCAGCCCTTCACTTTCAGTCTGTATGTGTCCCTTGTTTTCAGGTGGGTCTCTTGTAAGCAGCATATAGAGGGGTCTTGTTTTTGTATCCATTCAGACAGTCTCTGTCTTTTGGTTGGGGCATTCAACCCATTTACATTTAAAGTAATTATTGATAAGTATGATCCCGTTACCATTTACTTTATTGTTTTGGGTTCGGGTTTATACACCCTTTTTGTGTTTCCTGTCTAGAGAATATCCTTTAGAATTTGTTGGAGAGCTGGTTTGGTGGTGCTGAATTCTCTCAGCTTTTGCTTGTCTGTAAAGCTTTTGATTTCTCCTTCGTATTTGAATGAGATCCTTGCTGGGTACAGTAATCTGGACTGTAGGTTATTGTCTTTCATCACTTTAAGTATCTCTTGCCATTCCCTCCTGGCCTGAAGAGTTTCTGTTGAAAGATCAGCTGTTATCCTTATGGGAATCCCCTTGTGTGTTATTTGTTGTTTTTCCCTTGTTGCTTTTAATATTTGTTCTTTGTGTTTGATCTTTGTTAATTTGATTAATATGTGTCTTGGGGTGTTTCGCCTTGGGTTTATCCTATTTGGAACTCTCTGTGTTTCTTGGACTTGGGTGATTATTTCCTTCCCCATTTTAGGGAAATTTTCAACTATTATCTCCTCAAGGATTTTCTCATGGTCTTTCTTTTTGTCTTTTTCTTCTGGGACTCCTATAATTCGAATGTTGGAGCGTTTCATATTGTCCTGGAGGTCTCTGAGATTGTCCTCATTTCTTTTAATTCATTTTTCTTGTTTCCTCTCTGATTCATTTATTTCTACCATTCTCTCTTCTATTTCACTAATCCTATCTTCTGCCTCCATTATTCTGCTATTTGTTGCTTCCAGAGTGTTTCTGATCTCATTTATTGCGTTATTCATTATATATTGACTCTTTTTTATTTCTTCTAGGTCCTTGTTAAACCTTTCTTGCATCTTCTCAATCCTTGTCTCTAGGCTATTTATCTGTGATTCCATTTTGATTTCAAGATTTTGGATCATTTTCACTATCAATATTTGGAATTCTTTCTCAGGTAGATTCCCTACCTCTTCCTCTTTTGTTTGGTTTGGTGGGCAACTCTCCTCTTCCTTTACCTGCTGAGTATTTCTCTGTCTCTTCATCTTGATTATATTGCTGCGTTTGGGGTGGCCTTTTTATATTCTGGTAATTTGTGGAGTTCTCTTTATTATGGAGCTTCCTCACTGTGGGTGGGGTTGTATCAGTGGCTTGTCTAGGTTTCCTGGTTAGGGAGGCTTGTGTTGGAGTTCTGGTGGGTGGAGCTGGGTTTCTTCTCTCTGGAGTGCAGTGGAGTGACCAGTAATAGGTTATGAGACGTCAAAGGTTTTGGAGTAACTTTGAGCTGCCTGTATATTGAAGCTCAGGGGAGTGTTCCTGTGTTGCTGGAGAATTTGCGTGGTATGTCTTGTTCTGGAACTTGTTGGTCCTTGGGTGCAGCTTGGTTTCAGTGTAGGTATGGAGACATTTGATGAGCTCCTATTGCTTAATGTTCCTTGAATTCAGGAGTTCTCTGATGTTTTCAGGCTTTGGACTTAAGCCTCCTGCTTCTGGTTTTCAGTTTTATTTTTACAGTAGCCTCTAGACTTCTCCATCTATACAGCACCGATGCTAAAACATCTAGGTTAAAGATGAAAAGTTTCTCCACATTGAGAGACACTCAGAGAGGTTCACTGAGTTACAAGGAGAAGAGAAGCGGGAGAAGGGAGTTAGAGGTGACTGGAATGAGATGCGGTGAGATCAAAAGAGGAGAGAGCAAGCTAGCCAGTAGTCACTTCCTTATATGCGTTCCATAGTCTGGACCACTCAGAGGTATTTGAGGAGTTATACAGGGAAGAGGAGAGGCAGGAAGTAGACAGAGGTGGCCAGGAGGATAAGAGAGAGGAATGAGAAGGAGAGAGACAAATCCTGCCAGTAACCAGTTCCTTAGGTGTTCTCCACTGTCTGGAGCACACAGAGATTCACAGAGTTGGATAGAGAAGAGATGGGGGAGAAAAGAGACAGGGGCCACCTGGTGGAGAAAAAGGAGAGTCCAAAGGAGGAGAGAGTGGTCAAGCCAGTAATCTCGCTCTCAGGGGAAATTGGGGGGTGAAGTTTGGGTTTTTAAATGTACAAAATTGACAACAAAAACCAAAGAGCAAAGATTAAAAATCTAGAGTAGAGGTTGGATTTTCAAAAATACAATATTAAAGAAAAGAAGCAGAAGGAAAAAGGAAAAAAAGAAAAGAAAAAAGAAGCCAAAAGAATTATTAAAAAAAAAAAAAACAACAATAACCACCCAAAGACTATATATGGTGTTTGCCTTAAAAAAAAAAGTCTTTTTTTTTTTTTGAATAGTAATAATAGGTTATAGAAATAAAAATTAGAGGAGAAATAGAAGACTTAACTATTAAAAAAAAAGTTAGAAAAAAAAAAGGAATGATTTTAAAAATAGTAAAAATATATCTGGCCCTTCTCTGATGTTGTGGGCAGTGTGGGGTCACTTCCAAGGTGGTTCCCTCTGTTTAACTTCTTTATACTGGTTTTTCAGGCTCACTAGTTCAGTCGTGCTGTGGGGAGGGGGGAATGCTGCAAACAAATAGCGCTGTCGTGTGCACACAGTGTCTCAGCCCCGCAGGACCTGTCCCTTCTCGCGGCGCACAGACCGCTCGGACTCTACGATGCTCAGCCGGGAACCGTCTGAGGCCGGCCCTAGGCTGCGTGCACTTCCCCGGTCTAAGGCGCTCAGGTTCGGCGCTCAGGCAGCCCTCAGAGGCACAGATTCGGTTGGGACTGAGTTTTGTGGCCTTCCCAGGTCCGAGTAGCTCAGGAGTTTGGCGAGTGCCATCGCTGCGACTTGTCACCTTTTCTGCCTCTGCTGCTCAGTTTTCTGAGTGGACCGCTGGCGCCCCTTGTGAGGCAGATGGTGACTGTCCAGCACCCCCAGAAGTCTTAGTAAAGAAGCCTGCTTGCAGTTTGGTAAGTGAAGTCTCTCCGGGTCTGCAATTGCCCCTTTCCAACCCTTATGGCTCTGGCTGCCTGTCCCCAGCGGGAGATGGTCTGCAGCCGGCTTTTTCCGTTCCGTCCTTTGTTCTGTGCTCGGTCCTGGAGGTGTCTTATGTTCGAGCTTTTCGCGTGATAGCTATCCCACAGTCTGGTTTGCTAGCCCAAGTTAGATCGTTCTGGTTGCGCTTGGGGCATTCCTGCCCGATTCTTACAAAGCACTGCAGCCCGCGCCTCCCGCACCTCCCCGCCCTGCCCCCACTTCCCAGTGGCAGATGCAGGCGTCTGTGCTGCTTTTCCACTGGGGGAGTTTCTGTTGGGCTTGTAATCTCTTGGTTTTAATTATTTATTTATTTTTCCCTTCCTGTTATGTTGCCCTCTGTGTTTCCAAGGCTTGCCACAGACTCGGCAGGGAGAGTGTTTCCTGGTGTTTGGAAACCTCTCTTAAAATTCCCTTCCCGGGTTGGAGCTCCCTCCCCACCTCCTTTGTCTCCTTTTTCGTCTTTTATATTTTTTCCTACCTGTTTTTGAAGACAATGGTCTGCTTTTCTGGGTGCCTGATGTCCTCTGCCAGCCTACAGAAGTTGTTTTGTGGAGTTTGCTCAGCGCTGAAATGTTCTTTTGAGGAATTTGTGAGGGAGAAAGTGGTCTTCCTGTCCTATTCCTCTGCCATCTTAGGACCGCCTCTCCACTCCAGTATTTTTGCCTGAAGAATCCCCATGTACAGAGGAGCCTGGTGGGCTACAGTCCATGGGGTCACAGAGAGTCGGACATGACTGAGTGACTAAGCACAGCACAGCACATACCAGGTTAGAGGGAGCTTCATCAAGAGAGACCTCCATTTAAGAGTTACCCAGAGCTTTTCTGTATGGGAGGAGACAGCATGTCATCTTGGAAAGATCATTTTTAGTCCATGAAGTATCACTCATGGGGCCTTTCTTAACTGTATTTTGAAGGCTGTCTTGTTTGTTAACCTTTGTGATGAATGGTTCTGATTCTGAAGAGAAACATGTATACTTCTTATCCTATACGTTGCAGTGTGGCTGTATTATTGAGTCACATTTTGTTCAATTGATAAATAAATTTCAGGAGTGAGTGAAATGATTTCCCTCTGTGTAAGCTGGATCATGGAAAAAGCAAGAGTTCCAGAAAAACATCTATTTCTGCTTTATTGACTATGCTAAGGCCTTTGACTGTGTGAATCATAATAAACTGGAAAATTCTGAAAGAAATATGAATACCAAACCACCTAACCTGCCTCTTGAGAAATCTGTATGCAGGTCAGGAAGCAACAGTTAGAAGTGGACTTGGAACAACAGACTGGTTCCAAATAGGAAAAGGAGTGTGTCAAGGCTGCATATTGTCACCCTGCTTATTTAACTTATATGCAGAGTACAGCATGAGAAACGCTGGACTGGAGGAAACACAAACTGGAATCAAGATTGCCGGGAGAAATATCAATCACCTCAGATATGCAGATGACACCACCCTTGTGGCAGAAAGTGAAGAGGAACTAATAAGCCTCTTGATGAAGGTAAAAAGCTCAACATTCAGAAAATGAAGATCATGGCTTCTGGTCCCATCACTTCATGGGAAATAGATGGGGAAACAGTAGAAGCAGTGTCAGACTTTATTTTTGGGGGCTTCAAAATCAGTGCAGATGGTGATTGCAGCCATGAAATTAAAAGACGCTTACTCCTTGGAAGGAAAGTTATGACCAACCTAGATAGCATATTCAAAAACAGAGACATTACTTTGCCAACTAAGGTCCGTCTAGTCAAGGCTATGGTTTTTCCAGTAGTCATGTATGGATGTGAGAGTTGGACTGTGAAGAAGGCTGAGCGCTGAAGAATTGATGCTTCTGAACTGTGGTGTTGGAGAAGACTCTTGAGAGTTCCTGGACTGCAAGGAGATGCAACCAGTCCATTCTAAAGGAAATCAGCCCTGGGATTTCTTTGGAAGGAATGATGCAAAAGCTGAAGCTCCAGTACTTTCGCCACCTCATGTGAAGAGTTGACTCATTGGAAAAGACTCTGATGCTGGGAGGGATTGGGGACAGGAGGAGAAGGGGACGACCAAGGATGAGATGGCTGCATGGCATCACCGACTTGATGGACGTGAGTCTGAGTGAACTTCGGGAGTTGATGACGGACAGGGAGGCCTGGCGTGCTGTGACTCATGGGGTCGCAAAGAGTCGGACACGACTGAGCGACTGAACTGAACTGAAGCTGGTGAAATACCATTAAAAAGTACTGTTGGAGGGAGACTTATCTCAAGGGCAAAGCCATGATATTAGCTTGTCATCCTGTTGTGGAGTTTCCTCTTTTAATTATGGGTATGCCACTGCCTTTAACTATTGTGTTTTATTTACTCGGTTTACATCCATGGAGATGCCCTTGGCCACATACTGTAAATTCCTCAAGATTCATACGTTATGGCTTTTTGTCAATCAATTGAAGTTTATAATCTTCATTATACAATTTATTATATAACAAGTTTGAGCATATATTGCTTTTTATTTGCCATTTGAATTATAGTTATCCAGAATCATTACAATGTACATTGATAAAGTAGTACACAAATTTTTTACCCAAAAAATCTGGAACTTCATAGAGGAGTTATGAAACATTATGTTACAATGGTGGCACCATTTTTTTTTTTTAAGTAAAAGCAAGTTCTTTTAAATGCTTTACTTTTCTAGACCTCCCAATCCTTAGAAAAGGGAAAGGACTGGGGAGGTGAAAGAAAAATTTTTAATTCTGAATATTTTAATAGTGAGAATGAAGAGTCTATATACATGACTGTATCTAATGGAGTAGCAATTCACTCCAGTTTTCTTGCCTGGAAAAACTATGGACAGAGGAGCCTGGTGGATTACAGTTCATGGGGTCTCAAAAAGCCAGCACAGCTTAGTGACTGAGCACATAGATATAGGATAAGAAAGTCAAAGGGATAAATTTCTCTTAGGGGGAAGCTCTAATTCACATTTGTCTTAATGTCATTATCAACAATGTCTATCCTATTGTAAAGCTAGCTGACCAGGAATGCTGTCTTTGCCAAAAAATATTCAAATTAAATGATAGTGGAGGGGCTCCCATTGAAAATATACTTGTGAATTTTGTAGTGAATGAAAATTGTCATCTTCACATTCAATTTCAGAGAGGATCGGTTGAGGAAAAAGGACTTGGACTGACCCACCTCTTGAAGGATTTTCCATACAGGGAAGAAAGGAAGGCGTCCTAAGTTGGGAGGTAGAGGAAGGGTGTTTTATGGGCAAAGTGTAAAGGCAAGGACTCATCATTTTAGCTGGGAGGATAGTAGGTAGACCAGCTCAACTGGCTTGGAGAGTTTGGGAACCCGAGGGTTGACTGATAAGAGCGGATATAAATCAAGGCTGGGTTGTGAAGTAACCTGAATAATACCCATAAAAAGTGTGTGAACTTTGTAGGAAATGGGGAGGTATTACTCTTGGAAAGAAGAGATGGTGTCTCATAACATCTTTTTCTGTTTGCTGTCTTTAATACATTGTCTGCTACAATGAAGGCATTCAATCATGTCTGAATTAAATGAATGACCCTGTCACTCCTTTGGGCTCCAGATTAAAGTATTCAGTTGATATCTTCACTTGGTTGATTGAAAGGAATTTTGAAGTCTATATGTTTCTCATGATTTTACAATTTCCAACCCAAACCTAGTTTCTTTAGTTTACTCTGTTTTAGTGAATGATCCCACTATCCACTTACTTACATAAACTGAAAGTCCAAGAGTCTTAACCTATCCTCTTATCCACCATGCCCAACACATCACCAAGTTTAACTGACTTCTATATTTACCAATTTATATATTTCACCAATTTATATGGGTTTTACCTTCTAAATATTTACCTTCTAAATATCCCTCATATATACTCACTTTATCCTCACTAGTCCATGTTGTGGGCAGTTCACCCCAGAACTGCTACAGTCACTCTATTTTTTCATTTAAAACAATTACTTATTTGAATTGGAGGCTAATTACTTTACAATTTTGTGATTTTTTTTTTTACCATATATCAATATGAATTGGCCATAGACATATGTTTCCCCTCCATCTTGAAGCCACCCCACTTTCCCTCCCCACCCTATCCCACCAGGTTGTCATAGAGCACTGGCTTTGGGTGCCCTCTGGAGTCACTTTTGAACTTTTTCTTTTGTAACTACTTTGATTTTCCTCCAGAAAAACTTCTACTCAGCAACCAAAGGGAATTTTTTTCTATAGGAAAATGAGATTATGTCTTTCAAATTTAAAGTGCTTACATGCATTCCCATCACCTTTCAGTATCAGTATCAGTTTAGTCACTCAGTCGCGTCCGACTCTTTGCAACCCTTTGGACTGCAGCACTCCAGGCCTCTCTGTCCATCACCAACTCTGAGTTTACTCAAACTCATGTCCATTGAGTCAGTGATGCCATCCAACCATCTCGTCCTTTGTCATTCCCTTCTCCTCCCACCTTCAATCTTTCCCAGCATCAGGATCTTTTCAAATGAGTCAGCTCTTCACATCAGGTGGCCAAAGTACTGGAGTTTCATCTTCAACATCAATTCAACTTCAATATCCAGTGAATATTCAGGACTGATTTCCTTTAGGATGGACTGGTTGGATCTCCTAGCAGTCCTTAGGATAAGGCCAAATCCTTAACATAGCCTACAAGGTCCTTTGCCCTGAGGCCTTACTTATTTCTCAGGTGTGTTCAGCTTTTACTCCTTAACTTTCTTTAGATTTCCACTGGATCTGCATTTCTTCAGGGAAGTCTTTCTTGCCTTACTCTTAGTTTCTCTCCTATTATACCATATATCTTGGTTTTCTAGCTTTTTATTATAGTTGAAAAGGTTCATTCATCTATTTGCCTATTAACACTGGTCTTTTCCACAGATTGTGATCTCTGTCAGGGTTGAGTCTGTTTTAGTTAGCTCAGGCTGCTATAACAAAAATGCCATAGATTGGGTGGTTTAAACAGTAGATGTTTGTTTTTCATGGTTCTGAAAGCTGATGAGTCTAAGATCAAGTTGTGGTCAGATTTAGTGTCTGGTGTGTGTGTGTGTGTGTGTGTGTGTGTGTGTGTGTGTGTGTGTGTGTGTGTGTGTGTGTGTGTGTGTGTGCTCAGTTGCTTCAGCTGTGTCCAACTCTTTGCAAACCCATGGACTGTAGCCCACCAGGATCCTCTGCCCATGGGATTCTCCAGGCAAGAATACTGGAGTGGGTTGCCATGCCCTCCTCCAGGGGATCTTCCCCACCAGGGATCGAACCTGCATCTCCTGCATGACAGGCAGATTCTTTACCGCTGAGCCACCAGAGAAGCCCTTGGTGTCAGGTGAGGACCCACTGACTTCCTGGGCTGTAGATGGCCACCTTCTTGCTAAATTTGCACATGGCCTCTCCTTGGTGCATGTACATGGCAAGAGAGTTCTTATGACTCTTTCTTCTTAGGAGGATGAATCCCTTCAGGAAAGCACCACTCACATTACCTATCTAAATCTAATTACCTCCCAAAGGCCACATCTTCTCAGAGCCTGGGGGTAAGGGCTTCAACCTATGAATTCGGGAGTATACAAATATTAAGCCCATGCAGAGTCTGTTCAGTATTGAATTTCTAGTGGTTAGTACAGCAATCTGTAGCCACTCAATAAAAGATTATAAATTATATGTATGTATATTATTGTAAGAGTTTTGCTGGTGGCTCAGCGGTAAAGAATCTGCCTGCAATGTGAGAGACATGTGCAGGAGACACAGGTTTGATCCTGGGGCCAGGATATCCTCTGGAGAAGGAAATTACAACCCATTCCAGTATTTTTGCCTGGGAAATCCCATGGACAGAGGAGCCTGGCAGGCTACACAGTCCATGAAGTCACAAAAGAGTTGGATACAACTTAGTGACTCAACAACAGTATATATGTAAATATATATCCACACCACTAGTGGACTATATATTGACAAATATATGTATATAGTATATAAGTGTGAATATAATATACAGTCTGGTGATGGCCCAAAGGCTAAATGGGTGAACAGGTGTATGTGGAGTTAGGGACTATTAGAATGTTCCAGTAGTGAAATAACACGATCCTAAACTGCCTCTGTGGCAATGACAAGAAAAATATTGGTTGTATGAAGTATTATGAGAAAGGAGTTGATGATGAAAGAGGCAAGAACAGCACAGAGAACCCAATTTTCTGAATACAAAGCTAATTTCTGAACCTCTGCAAGAGAATTCATGTGGTATAGATGATGGACATCATCCCGCTCCTGCACACACACAGACACCCAAAGGAGCCTTCACTATGCATATGTTTAGGTGGCACTGATAAGTGGACGCTGAAACAGGCGCTTCTACACTGTTTATATTAAGACTGCCCTTTGATTTGCAGCTATGGCATCTATTTGCAGAGTTTGACTAATTTTTCATTTTAGATTCATGTCCTTCCCATTGTTTTAGCTGAGACATAAACAGTGTTCTTAGGGTCATCGAGAAAAGAAGCTGAAAATCCCAATTTCAGTGCTTTTGAACTGATTGCAGTCATGGTTCATCCTCATGGGTTTACTGCTGAAGGATGTCAATTAGACAAAATGCGAAGCACACCTTGATTGCTCTGTGATACAGAGGTCACAATCCAATTCTTGTGAAGTACTCAAGGGATATACTTGGAAATTAAAAAGATTTCCCCCCTAACTTTTTAAAATCATAAAGACAGAAACATCATACAAATCATTTGTATATTTTTATTTTGCATATTTTCTTCTAGTCTTTGAGCATTTACATCTGTATCTGTTATGCTTTTTTATTTGCTATATTTCATTTAATATGCATAATATTTTCCCATGTTTCTGTATATTATTTCTAAATATATTTTGTCATGAATCCATGATATCTCCATAGATTTAGGTACTTTTATTTATTTTATTATTCTTCTACTTGAATATTTTAGATTTTTTTTTCAAATTTTCACTTTCAGATGATGTTGCAGTACATGTAAGTTTTGTCTTGTTCATTTGTTTACCCAGTAATTAATTAATTCCTCAAGATGGGAAAAGTAAGTTCAACAGTAAAAGCCTTTTGAACTCTTGATACATATCACTAAATTGCTTTCCTAAGTGGTTTAACAATTATATAGCAAAAATAAATGAGTGTAAACAGATATGGTTGCATACTTGCCATGTACAACGTCCTGTTTAGGTACAGTTTGAAGTATGAGATATCTCTGGAAGAGAAAAAAAATGGCATTACCAGGTTACAACTTGGAATTTGGCTGTGGTTGGAATAACAGAAACACAAGCAGGAAGAAATTCTTATGATATAAAATTGTCATGTAAGAAAAGTTGGAGACCCAGGGGATATTGAGAGAATATCAGGCATATTAAAGATGGGAAACTGGAGTTCTTAAACATAGAGTTGAGGTTGAGTGAGAGAGCTACAGAAGTGTTTTAGGATGAACTGTGTATTAATTTCCTGGGGCTACAGTAACAATGTTCCACAAACTCTGTTGCTTATACAACAGAAATTATCTTGCAGTTTTAGAGGATAGAAGTTCAAAATGAAGTTGTTGGCCAAGTTGGTTTCTCATGAGGGCTGTGGGGAGAGTGTTTCATTTCCCTCTCCCTGGCTTCCGTGGCTTATAGATGACCCCTTTCCCTGTCTTGCTTTGCACTGTCTTCCCTCTAAGTCTCTGTGTCCAAATTTCCCCCTTTTCATAAGGACACTGGTGCTGCTGCTAAGTCACTTCAGTCGTGTCCGACTCTGTGCGACCCCATGGACTACAGCCCACCAGGCTCCCCCATCCTTGGGATTCTCCAGGCAAGAACACTGGAGTGGGTTGTCATTTCTTTCTCCAATGTGTGAAAGTGAAGTCGCTTAGTCATGTCCAACTCTTAGCGACCCCATGAGCTACAGCCCACCAGGCTCCTCTGTCCATGGGATTTTCCAGGCAAGAGTACTGGAGTGGGGTGCCACTGCCTTCTCTGTTCATAAGGACACAGTTATATCTAGATTAGGGCCCACCCTAAGAGTCTCATCTTAATTTGATGATCTGCAAAGACCCTATTTTCAAATAAGGTCACACTAACAAGGTACTTGGGGACTTTGGATTCCAGCATCTTTCTGGGACACTCCAGTCAACCTGTAACAAGCCCTTAATACAAGTTTTTGTGCAGATAAAGGTGGATTAAGTGCTGTATAAAGCTTAAGTTTGAAGTCAAGTAGTGTTCAAACTCCAAATTGAGTTTGAATCCCAATTTGGCTTCTTACTGGTTCTGTGATCTTGAGTAATTTATTTATGTCTCTGAGCCTCTAGTTGCCTCATTGTAAAATTAAATGATTCTTTGAATCAGGTGGCCAAAGTAATGGAGCTTCAGTTTCAGCATCAGTCCATCCAATGAATATTCAGGGTTGATTTCCTTTAGGATTGACTAATTTGATATCCTTGCAGTCCAAGGGACTCTCAAGAATTTTCTCCAGCACCACAGTTCAAAAGCATCAATTCTTTGGCACTCAGCCTTTTTTATTGTCCAGCTTTCACATTGACAGGTGGAGTAGGGATAATTTTAGCATTTTGTAAAAGAAGAAAAAGTAACTGGAGTAGTAAATGAAGTACTTGTGGCATACCCAGATAGGAATAGGTCTTTATTCAGTGAGAATGTGGGGCTACTTATCTACTCTCTGACCCTGGGCTTTGAATTCATTTAATTGTCATTTGAATTCACTTGGTTCAGATGTGTCTTTCTAAAATTGTTCTTACTTGGGATTTTTAAAGTAAAGATACCAGAAAGAAATAATTGAGAATGGTTGAAATGATGCTATGAAAGAATGGTATAAGGTTTATTAAAGTTGTAATAACCAACAAACTATTCCTAAAACTCTAAATGTCTTTTTCTAGTTTGGAAAGTAGTGAAATCCTTCAGTTCAGTTCAGTTGCTCAGTCGTGTCCGACTCTTTGCGACCCTGTGAATCACAGCACGCCAGGCATCCCTGTCCATCACCAACTCCCGGAGTTCACTCAGATTCATGTCCATCGAGTCAGTGATGCCATCCAGCCATCTCATCCTCTGTCGTTCCCTTCTCCTCCTGCCCCCCATCCCTCCCAGCATCAGAGTCTTTTCCAATGAATCAACTCTTCACATGAGGTGGCCAAAGCCTTAGATTGGTGTAGATATGTCTGCCTGATCCAGATTGTATTTCGTTTGTATTTGTGTACAAAGTATAATTGTGGCTGAGCTGTGTGTCATTAGTAATCCTCAGCTGCAGCCCGTGCTGCTTTACACTTCCTCTATCTTCTGTACTGGTCTTGTCATTGGCTTGAATCAGAGTCTAAATACTCCTTGCCTAGAGTTCTCAGCCTCACTAATTGCTCCAAGTTAGAACCTTAGCAGCAAAATTTTGGTACATGGAATGAAATCCTTGGAACTTGTGCTCCTTTCCATGTGTTGCATCTAGAGGAATGGAGAGCCAGTTTCTGGTTTGAAAGATGGTGCAATACTCAGTCGGAACATAAGTAAGACAGGCCATGTTCTGAAGTTGGCAGGTATACCATGGGAGATACCCAGGACAATTTTTTCTGTATATTGACTTTTTTCTAAGAAGCCTTATAATGTTATATTATTACTATCTGGGTTGTTCCAGGGACCCAGTAATCCACTAGGTTTTAATTGGCCTTGGAGACATGAGATTGGCCTCATGGGGATTGAATAATTAGGCCTTCATCTGAATTGTGGGTCCACTAGGAGTTCTAACAGTTTCAACCATAGCAGTAGGTCATCTGTTGTTCCACTGTAATTCTCTAATGTTCAGCAAACCATAAAAAGTACTTAGACACCCTGGGCTTTTAAAGCAAGAGCATAGGAAAGGAAGCAACTCTTGTCTTCTCCCTCCCAGCCCTCAGGGACAGATACTGTCAAAGTCTTGGTACCCTTTTGTAGGATGTATGCGGTTGGCATCAGAAACTAGAGGGCAGGATCTTCCTAAAAGATAGTTCCTATTTGAAATGCCTGAGGAGAAGGGATGAGGCTTTGGATAGTCATAGAATACTATAGATGAAGAAAATTAGTCCTGGCAGTCTGGGCCTAAGGCCATGGCTCAGTGTTTTCATTGTATTTTCTCAAGTTACCTCTCTAGGCCCAAGTGAAAGTCTGTTGCACAGAGCTTTCTGAGGATTAGTCCATTCAAATGAGGGGTTTCCTTTATATAGCTCAATTGCTTAATCTTGCTTATAAAGGAAAAGTTTAATCCCACTGAAAATTATGACATTCTTTTGATGAAAATCAATTCAAAATACAAAGTTTTTTTTTTTTTCTCATTTATTCACTCAAATGATACATTACAAACTAAAGCTTGCTTAAGGTAGAAACATTCAGTGTGACCATTGCTTTTTCTTTATGCAAGTCAGGAAAATCATGACAATGTTATATTTTCAAATGTGTTATTTGTTTATTATTATTTTATTGAAGCATAGTTGACTCACATATTAGTTTCAGATGTATAACATACTGATTCAATATTTTTTATAGATCATGCACCTTGCAAAGTCCCTGTGTTGTATATTACATCCCTGACTTATTTTATAATTGGTGGTTTGTACCTCTTAATCCCCTTCACCTACTTGGCTCATTTCTCTACCGCACTCCCCGTCTAGCAAACACTAGTTTGTACCTGTGAGTCTGTTTCTATTTTGTTGAATTTGTGGTGTTCCCCGCTGGCTCAGTGGTAAAGAATCTGCCTACAATGCAGGAGACATGGGTCTGATCTCTGGATCAGGAAGATCCCTGGAGGAGGAAATGACAACCCACTCCAGTATTCTTGCTTGGAGAATCTCATGGACAGAGGAGCCTGGCTGACTTCAGTCCATGGGGTCACAAAAAGTTGGATGCGACTGAGTGACTGAACACACACACACACAAACACACATATTTGTTCATTTGTTTTGCTTTTTAGATTCCACTTATAAGTGAACATATACAGTATTTATCTTTCTCTGTCTTAGTTCACTTAGCATAATACCTTCCAGATTTATCCATGTTGTCTCAAATAGTAAGATATCATCTTTTTTCCAATAACTAATAAAAAATAATATTTTATTTGTATGTATCTTTATACATTCATCTGTTGATGGACACTCAGACTGCTTTCATATCTTGGCTATTATAAATAGTACTGCAGTGAACATTGGGGTGCATATATCTTTTTGAATTAGTGTTTCTATTTTATTTGGATAAATATTCAGAAGTGAAGTGAAATTGCTGAGTCTTATGGTAGCTCTATTTTAATTTTTTTGAAGAACCATAATGGTCTTCAAACCGTAAACTGTAATGACTGTTCCAATTTGCATTCCCATCAACAGTGCATGAGTGTTCCCTTGTTTCCACATTCCCACTAACACTTATTTGTTGTCTTTCTGATAATATCTATTTTGACAGATGTGAGGTGATGTCTCATTGTGCTTTGGATTTGTATTTCCCTCATGATTGGTGATACTGAGCACCTTTTCATGTACCTCTTGGCCCTTTGCATGTCTTCTTTGGGAAACTGTCTATTCATATCTTCTGCCCATTTTTAATTGAATTGTTTGTTCTTTGATGTTAAGTTGTATGCTTTTTTAAAGATATACTTTGGATATTAAATCCTTATCAGACATATCAATTGCAAATATCTTCTCACATTCAGTAAGTTACCTTTTCATCTTGTAGATGGTTTCCTTCACTGTGCAAAAGCTTTTTAGTTTGATGTGGTCTCATATGTTTAGTTTTTCTTTTGTTGCCCTTGCCAGATGAGACATATATAAAAATATTGCCCAAGACTGATTTCGGAGAACATACTGCATATATCTTCTGCTAGGAAAGTCTTATATTTAACACTGTAATCAATTTTGAGTTTATTTTTGCATATTGTGTGAGGAAATGGTCTAGTTTCAATTTTTTATCTGTAGCTGTGCAGTTTTCCCAACAGCACATATTGAGTTTATCTTTTCCTTATTATATGTCATTGACTCCTTTGTTGTAGATTCCTTGACCATGTGTGTGTGAGTTTACGTTTGGGCTCTCTATTTTGTCCCTATAGTCAAGGTGTAGGTTTTGTGCCAGTATCACACTGTTTTGATTACTACCGCGTTGTAGCATAGTTTGACGTCAGGGTGTGTGATGTCTCTACATTTGCTCTTTCTTGAGATTGCTTGGCTATTCAGGGTCTTTTGTGGTTCCATACAAACTTCAAAATTATTTGTTCTTATCATGTGAAAAATACCGTTGGTATTTTGATAGGGATTGAACTGGAAGATTGTTTTGGATAACATGGACATTTCAACAATTTTAATTCTTTAATCCATGAGCACATACCTTTCCATTTATTTGTGTTGTCTTCAGTTTCTTTGATTATTTTCTTACAGTTTTCAGAGTATATGTCTTTCACCTCCTTGGCTAAATTTATTCCTAGATATCTTATTCTTTTTGAGGTATTGTAAATGAGATTGTTTTCTTGATTTATTTTTCCAATAGTTCATTATTAGTGTATAGAAATGCAACAGATTGCTGTATATGAATTTTGTATCCCGAAACTTTACTGAATGCAGTGATTGGTTTTAGTAGTTTTTGAGTGGAGTCTTTCTTTGCTGCTGCTAAGTCACTTCAGTCGTGTCCGACTCTGTGCGACCCCATAGACAGCAGCCTACCAGGCTCCCCCATCCCCGGGATTCTCCAGTCAAGAACACTGGAGTGGGTTGCCATTTCCTTCTCCAATGCATGAAAGGGAAAAGTGAAAGCGAAGTTGCTCAGTCGTGTCAGACTCTTAGCCACCCCATGGACTGCAGACCACCAGGCTCCTCCATCCATGGGATTTTCCAGGTAAGAGTACTGGAATGGGGTGCCATTGCCTTCTCCGGGAGTCTTTCTTTAAGGTTTTTTATATGTACCATCATGCCATCTTTAAACAGTGAGTTTTACTTCTTTCCTTTCAATTTGGATGTGTTTTATTTCTTTTTGTCTAATTGCTATAGGAAGGATTTCTGATACTATCATGAAAAAGTGGTGAGAATGGGCATCCTTATCTTTTTATTAACCTTAAATATAAAAACTCTTAGGCTTTCACTATTAATATGATGTTAGCTGTGGGTTTGTCATAAATGTCACCTATTATGTTAAGGTGTGTTTCCTCTAAACCCACTTTCTTGAGAATTTTTATCATGAGAAGATGTTGAATTTTGTCAAATGCTTTTTCTTTGAGATGATCATATGACTTCTTCATTTTGTGATGTGATGTATCACTTTATTTAATTTGCTGATACTGAATGATCCTTGCATCCCTGGAAAATGTCACACTTTTTCAGGATGTGTGATGCTTTTAATGTATTGTTGACTTTGGTTGCTAATATTTTGTTGAGAATATTTGTATATATGTTCATGGGAACCCAATCCAGTGTTATTGCCTGGAAAATTCCACGGACAGAGGAGCCTGGCAGGCTATAGTCCATGGGGTCGCAAAGAGTCAGATCTGACTGAGTGACTAACACTTTCACTTTTCACTTTCATCAGGGATACTGGCCTGTAATTTTTCTTTCTGTCTTTCTTTCTTTCTTTTTTTTTTTTTTTTTGTAGTCTTTTTCTGGTTTTGGTGTCAGGGTAATGGTGGCCTCATAGAAGGAGTTTGAGAATGTTTCCTTCTCTTCAGTATTTTGAATAGTTTGCAAAGAATAGGTATCAACACTTCTTTAAATATTTGGTAGAATTCTCCTGTGAAGCCATACATCTTTGTTCTTGGCTTTTGTATGTGTAAAGTTTTTTAAAATTATCAATTCAATTTCATTACTAATAATCAGTCTGTTCAGATTCTCAATGTCTTCCTGATTTAGTCTCAGAAAGTTGTATGTTTCTATAAATTTATCCATTTCTTCTAGGTTGCCCAATTTTTGGCATATAGTTGTTCATAGTATTATTTTTGATCATATTTCTGTGATATTGTTCATAAATATTCTTTAATTTCTGTTGTAACTTCTCTTTCACTTCTGATTTTATTTATTTTGGCTCTTTCTCCTTTTTTCTTGATGAATCTGGCTAAAGGTTTATCAATTTTGCTTATCTTTTCAAAAACTAACTTTGATTTCATTGATTTTTTTCTATTTTTTTGTTTGTTGTTGTTGTCATCTATTTTATTTCCACTGGGGACTTTATTATTCCTTCAATTTTGGGAGCTTCCCAGGTGGCTCAGTGGTAAAGAACCCACCTGCCAATGCAGGAGACATAGGAGATGTAAGTTTAATCCTAGGGTCAGGAAGATCCGCTGGAGGAGGAAATGGCAACCCACTCCTGTATTCTTGCCTGGTGAATTCCCAGTTTTCTCCTTACAACTGATTACTAGTTCCATATGGATGTGGTCACAAAAGATGCTTGATGTTATTTCAATCTTCTTAAATTTATTGAAACTTGTTTTGTGGCCAGCATATGCTTTATCCTGTAGAATGTTCCATGTACACTTGAAAATAATGTGTGTTCTCTTGGTTTTGGATAGACTGCTCTATAGGTATCTATCAAGTCTATATGGTGTAATTTCTCATTTAAGGATAATGTTTTCTTATTGATTTTTCCATCTGGATGCTCTATCCATTGATATGTGTATTATTAAAATCTCCTAGTATTATTGTATCACTGTCACTTTTTTCCTTTATTTTTATTTCTGTTAATATTTGCTTTATATGTTTAGATGCTCCTATGTTAGGGTCATATGTTTACAAATGTATATGTTCTTTTCTTGGATTGACCTTTTCATCATCATGTAATACCCTTCTTTGTCTTTCATTATAGTCTGATTTAAAATCTGTTTTATCTGATATGAGTATCGCTGCACCAGCTTTATTTTCATTTTTTATTTACATGGGATATCTTTTTCCATTTTTTCATTTTAAGTCTCTCTGTGTCTTTAACTCTTAAGTGAGTCTCTTGTAAGCAACATATAGATGAGGTCTTTTTTCATCCATTCACCCAACCTATGTCTTTCAACTGGTGTATTTAGTCCATGTACATTTAAAGTAATCCAGTAAAGAATTACTGCAATGTGGGAGACCTGGGTTTGATCGTTGTGTTGGGATCATCCCCTGGAGAATGGAATGGCAACTCACTCTCGTATTCTTGCCTGGAGAACTCCATGGACAGAGGAGCCTGGCAGGCTACAGTCCATGGGGTCACTGACACTTTCACTTCACTCATGTACTTAGAGCCATTTTGTTACTTGTTTTCTGGTTGTTTTTGCAGTTCTTCTGTGTGCTTCTTTTAGTTTCTTCCTGTGTGGCTTGATAATTTCCTTTTCTGGCATGTTTTACTTCCTTTCTGTTTATTTTTTGTGTGTCTATTTTAGGTATTTGTTGTTATCATGAGATCTGTTTATCTATGTGTTTAAACTGTTAGTCATTTAAGTTCAAACACATTTTAAAGGCTATATGTTTTTTACTTTCCCTGCCAACTTTTTATGCTTTTGATGTCATATAATTTTATATCTTTTTGTGTATTTGTTATCTACTTATTGTAATTATAGTTAGTTTACAACTTCTGTCTTTTCACCTTTATTTAAGTGGCCTTTAGTACATATTTGCCTTTACTAGGGAGATTTTTGCTCTCATATTTTCTTATGCTTGTTATGGCCTTTTCTTTTTCACTTGAAGACTGTTTAGCCTTTCTTGTAAGGCCAATTTAGTATTGATGAGTTATTTTAGTTTTTGTGTATCTGGGAAACTCTTTGTCTCCTTCAGTTCTGATTGCTACATTGCTGGGTTACGTATTCCTGGTTGTGTTTTTTTCCTTTCAGCGCTTTATCATGCCACCCTCTTCTGGCCTTCGAAGTTTCTGCTGAAAAATCAGTTGATAGCTTTAGTGGGGTTTGTTTGTATGTGACTCTCTGCTATTTTCTCTTGCTGCCTTTAAAATTCCTTCTTTTCTCCCACGTTTGCCATTTTAATTAGGATATATTTGGTGTGAATCTCTTTGGGTTCATCTTGTTTGAGACTCTGTGTTTCCTTGATCTGGATATTTGTTTCCTTCCCAGGTATGGTAAATTTTCAGCTATTATTCTATCAAATATGTTTTCTGCCCTTTTCTTTCTCACTTCTTTTGGTCCCCCTATAATGCAAATTGTAGTACACTTGATGATCTCAGAGATCCCTTAAACTATCTTCATTTTTTTTTAAATTCTTTTTTTCTTTTTATCTTTTGATTGGGTGATTTCCACTATTCTGTCTTCCAGGGTGCTTATGTGTTCTTCCATATCACTTAATCTGCAGATGATTACTTCTAGTATATTTTTCATTTCAATTATTCTTCAACTCTGATTTTTTTTTAACGTTTTCTAGTTCTTTGTTGAAATTCTCACTGTGTTCCTCTCTTCATCTGAGTTTGGTGAGCATTTTTTATGACTGATGTTTTGAACTCTTGATTAGATAAATTACTTAGCTCAGCTTCACTAGGACTTTTCCCTGGGAGTTTTATCTTGTTCTTTCTTTTGGAACATACATTTATCTCCTCTCATCATCTTTGATTTTCTGTGTTTATCTGTATGAACTTGGCAAAAGTTTCCTCTCTAAGTCTTGAAGCCTGTTCTGTGTAGGATCATCCCTTTGCATGTTGCTTCTGCCAGGTGGCTCTGGCAAGAGCAGAAGAATGGAGCCGAAACAAATGCAGACTGTGGGTTTTCCAAGGTGTATTGGGGAAAGGGGAATTGGAGCTGAGGGGCATTGGAGATAGAGCCTGGCACAGGCTGGAGGTTACCTTTGAGTATACTGGGGAAGTAGGGTGGGGCTGGAGGCAAAGCCCACTGTGGGCCTGAGACTTCTCCTAGGGTGCACCGGGGGCTGCTGCCTTGGTAGGGTAGGGTTGGATCTGGAGCTAGGTATGGGCTGAGAGTGTGCTGGTGCGGGCATGGCAAGCTGGCGATAGTACCAGGTATCTATGTACTTCTGCTCTGGGACTCGGAGCAGGTAAGTTTATATATATGGCCTTTAAGAGCTGAGTCTTTTTTCTGAAGCTCGATGGCTCTTCAGGTAATAACTGTTGCTGGTTTTCAAAACCAAATGAGGGGATTTATCTTCTAGTTGCTGGTTCATAGAGCTGGAGTTCCCCTCACCCCTTAGAGAGAACCCCTGAATTTGTGATATCTTTTTCCACTTCTGAATTGCCTGCCAGGTATGTGGGTCCTGACTAAATCGCTTCTTTTCTCTTTTTACCCATTTCAGTGTGATTTTTTTTCTTTCTTTAGATCTTTTGCAATGAAGGATAGATTCTGTTAGTCTTCATGTTGTTCTCAGAGAGAGTTGTTTTTATATGTAATTGTAGTTTTGGTTGTTTGGCCTGAGGTGATCCAGTCTTGGAGTCTAGTTTTGGTGTGTCTGTGGGAAGAAGTGAGCTCAGGACCTTCCTACTCTGCCATCGTGATCCTGCCTTAAATCTAACTATGTTCTTAAAATATTCCCCCATATAGTTATGTTAATATTATATCATGAGTGACCCATCATTTCCTCACAGATTTGAGATGCCATCTTTTATGTTCACATATGTGCCTGATTTTATTTCTGGGTTCTCTTCTTACTGACCTGTTTTTCAATTCCAGTAGCAGGACCGCTTTGTTTTTAATATAACATTAAGACATATTTTGAGTGAGTCGGACTAGGCTCCATTATTTATTTTTCATGAATTTCTGTATAATTCTGCATTTATTCTTTTGGAAAGTCTTTTTACTTTAAAGCAAATGTGTTGATATCAGTGAGATTTTTATTTCACTTTTGAATTTGTAGAGTAACCAAAGGATAAATATCCTTAGCCTATTGAACTCTCCCATCCAGAAATGTTGTATATTTCTCCACATTGGAATTTTTCTTTTCTCTCAGCAAAATTTTATGTTTTTTTTTATGCATTGTATAAAGAAAATTTTTCTTAACCAAATTGTATATAGTTTGCTAAACTTTTTCTTAATCAAATTTTGTTATAAAATTATGAAAATTTTGTATCTGTTTTGTAAATTAGATTTTAAAAGATTATAGGATTCTTATGTTATTGCAAGTATATAAAAATTATCAATTTTTGGTATATTTACCTTATATCCAAAATCCTAATAGAACTAAATTAGTATTTCTACTAATCTGTCAGTTGATTTTTCTCTTTTTGAATTATCTTGGGTCAAAAATCATATAGTTTTGTCTCTGATATTTATGCTCTTTATTTCTTGTTCCTGATTAATTTTATAGTCTAGAACCACAGAATAATAGTTGTGGGTAGTGGACATGCTTATTTTGTCTCTAAATTTAATGAAAATACTTTGTATTTTATGTTCTTTTGGTTTTCAGTTCTACTGAGTTTGAAGAATTTAAATAAATTTAGACTTTTTAAATTTTTGATGAAACTTTCATGTAAAAAATCCTTGGGCATGGTTAATTTGGGGGAATAAATCTCTGGCTGTGTTTTCCATTTCTTCTGTTTATTGCTGTAAATTTTCACACTTTCTATCACTTTTTGCACTTTGGTAATTAAAATATTTTTTTATGTAATAATCTTTGGGCTTCCCTTGTGGCTCAGCTGGTAAAGAATCTGCCTGCAATGCGGGAGACCTGGGTTCAGTCCCTGGGTTGGGAAGAACCAGGAAGAAAGGAAAGGCTACCCATTCCAGTATTCTGGCCTGGAGAATTCCATGGGATCACAAAGAGGGAAACACTACTGAGTCACTTTCACTTTCACTTCTTATAGTTTCAATTTTATTGGTTAAGAAGTTGAACACAATATTCTCTTATAAAAAGAACCCCCATCGCATGATTGCATCTCTTTATCTTTTTACTATTTGTGTCTTATCTCTTTGTTGGTGTTATGTTTGTTACACATATTCCTATTTTAGTAGTCTTTTCAAAGACCTAATTTCTTGGCCTCCCATTTTTATCTCTTATTCCATGAATTTTGTTCAGCAATAATTTTTCATTTAAAATTACCTTTTGTACTACATGACTTTTGTATATATATAAAAATATGTATAATATATGTATTTTAGAAAACTTATGAATATTTGCCTAACTAAAATTATGACATTTTAATCCCACTTGTTTGACTTAGTATGAATAGAATGATAGATTTCTAATAAAACGATATGCAACAAGCAACAAAGATTTACTGTGTAACATAGGGAACTATAGTCAATATCTTGTAATAACCTATGATGGAAAATAATTTCAAAAATAATATATGTATATTTGTACAACTGAATCACCTTGCTGTGCACCTGAAACATTGTAAGTCAACTATATTCAATAAAATATGTATATTTAAAAATAAAATTACCTTTTGATTTATTTTGTCCTTTTTCTTGTACCTCCCTAGTTGAAAATGGATTGTTTTTAATTGTTTTCAAATAAGTGTATTTAGGGTTGTACATTATCTTTTAAATATTACCTTGGTTGCATCTGATAGATTTTTAAAAATTTTTTCATTTCATTTATTTATTTATTTTTGGCTACACTGAGTCTTTTTTGCTGTGTGAGGGCTTTTTTAGTCACAATAAGTAGGGGCTACTCTCTAGTTTCAGTGTGTGGACTTCTCATTGTGGTGGCTACTCTTGTCATGGAGCACAAGTTCTGGGGCATGGGCTTCAGTAGTTGTGGCACACAGGCTTAGCTGTCGAGCAGCATGTAGAATCTTCCCAGACTAGGGATCGAATCCGTGTCCCCTGCTTTGGTAGGTGGATTCTCAACCACTGGACCACCAGGGAAGTCCTGATAAATTTTAATATATGACATTTTCATAGTTGTTTGTTTATAAGTAGATTAATAGTCTACTTTTGTTGTTAACTTACAGTATTGAATTGTCACTAGTGGGCTGTGTGGATCACAATAAACTGTGGAAAATTCAGAAAGAGATGGGAATACCAGACCATCTAACCTGCCTCTTGAAAAACGTATATGCAGGTCAGGAAACAACAGTTAGAACTGGACATGGAACAACAACTGGTTCCAAATAGGAAAAGAAGTATGTCAAGGCTGTATATTGTCACCTTGCTTATTTAACTTATATGCAGAGTACATCAGGAGAAATGCTGGGCTAGAAGAAGCACAGGCTGGAATCAAGATTGCTGGGAGAAATATCAATCACTCAGATATGCAGATGACACCACCCTGTGGCAGAAAGTGAAGAGGAACTAAAAAGCCTCTTGATGAAAGTGAAAGAAGAGAGTGAAAAAGTTGGCTTAAAGCTCAACATTCAGAAAATGAAGATCATGGCATCTGGTCCCATCACTTCATGGGAAATAGATGGGGAAACAGTGGAAGCAGTGTCAGACTTTATTTTGGGGGGCTCCAAAATCACTGCAGATGGTGACTGCAGCCATGATATTAAAAGACACTTACTCCTTGGAAGGAAAATTATGACCAACCTAGATAGCATATTGAAAAGCAGAGACATTACTATGCCAACAAAGGTCCATCTAGTCAAAGCTATGGTTTTTCCAGTGGTCATGTATGGATGTGAGAGTTGGACTGTGAAGAAAGCTGAGCACCGAAGAATTGATGCTTTTGAAGTGTGGTGTTGGAGAAGACTCTTGAGAATCCCTTGGACTGCAAGGAGATCCAATCAGTCCATTCTAAAGGAGATCAGTCCTGGGTGTTTTTTGGAAGGAATGATGCTAAAGCTGAAACTCTGGTACTTTGGCCACCTCATGTGAAGAGTTGACTAATTAGAAAAGACTCTGATGCTGGGAGGGATTGGGGGCAGGAGGAAGAGGGGACGACAGAGGATGAGATGGCTGGATGGCATCACCGACTCGATGGACATGAGTTTGAGTGAACTCTGGGAGATGGTGGTGGAGAAGGAGCCCTGGCGTGGTGCGATTCATGGGGTTGCAAAGAGTTGGACATGACTGAGGAACTGAACTGAACTGAATGGGCTGTAAATTTCAACTTTGAGGAATTCATTGATGGTTTATTGTGACTTTACACATGGCTATTTTCTGGGTGACATTTTAGAGTTCTTTGAAAGGAAAGATATTCTTTGTGTTTGATATTCACTCTGTATACATTATTAAAATAAGTCTAGTAATAGAGTTATTCAAATTCTCTGTAAACTTCTTTATTTCTTGTCTACTTATCCTGTCCTTTTCTGAGAGAGATGAGTTAAGGTTTTCTGTTATAATTTTGACTTTGTGACTAACTTCATGTTTTTTCTAATAGTTTTCTCATTATATATTTTTCAATATAAATTTATTTTAATTGGAGGCTAATTACTTTACAATATTGTATTGATTTTGCCATACATCAACATGAATCCACCACGGGTTGTACATGTGTTCCCCATCCTGAACTTGCCTCCTGCCTCCCTCCCCATACCATCCCTCTGGGTCATCCAAGTGCACCAGCCCTGAGCGTCCTGCATCATGCATCAAACCTGGACTGGTGATTCATTTCACATATGATATTATACATGTTTCAATGCCATTCTCCCAAATCATCCCACCCTCTCCCTCTCCCACAGAGCCCAAAAGACTGTTCTATACATCTGTGTCTCTTTTGCTGTCTTGCATACAGGGTTATCATTACCATCTTTCTAAATTCCATATATATGCATTAGTATACAGTATTGGTGTTTTTCTTTCTGGCTTACTTCACTCTGTATAATAGGCTCCAGTTTCATCCACTTCATTAGAACTGATTCAAATGTATTCTTTTTAATGGCTGAGTAATACCCCATTGTGTATATGTACCACAGCTTTCTTATCCATTCATCTGCTGATGGACATCTAGGTTGCTTCCACATTCTGGCTATTATAAACAGTGCTGTGATGAACACTGGGGTATGCGTGTCTCTTTAAATTCTGGTTTCCTCGGTGTGTATGTGCAGCAGTGGGATTGCTGGGTCATAAGGCAGTTCTATTACCAGTTTTTTAAGGAATCTCCACGCTGTTCTCCGTAGTGGCTGAAATAGTTTGCATTCCCACCAACACTGTAAGAGGGTTCCCTTGTCTCCACACCCTCTCCAGCATTTATTGCTTGTAGACTTCTGGATAACAGCCATTCTGACTGGCGTGGAATGGTACCTCCTTGTGGTTTTGATTTGCATTTCTCTGATAATAAGTGATGTTGAGCATCTTTTCATGTGTTTGTTTGCCATCTGTATGTCTTCTTTGGAGAAATGTCTGTTTAGTACTTTGGCCCATTTTTTGATTGGGTCGTTTATTTTTCTGGAATTGAGCTGCAGGAGTTGCTTGTATATTTTTGAGATTAATTCTTTGTCAGTTGCTTCATTTGCTATTATTTTCTCCCATTCCGAAGGCTGTCTTTTCACCTTGCTTATAGTTTCCTTTGTTGTGCAGAAGCTTTTAATTTTAATTAGGTCCCATTTGTTTATTTTTGCTTTTATTTCCAACATTCTGGGAGGTGGGTCATAGAGGATCCTACTGTGATTTATGTCAGAGAGGGTTTTGCCTCTGTTCTCCTCTAGGAGTTTTATAGTTTCTGGTCTTACGTTTAGATCTTTAATCCATTTTGAGTTTATTTTTGTGTATGGTGTTAGAAAGTGTTCTAGTTTCATTCTTTTACAAGTGGTTGACCTGTTTTCCCAGCACCACTTGTTAAAGAGATTGTCTTTTCTCCATTGTATATTCTTGCCCCCTTTGTCAAAGATAAGGTGTCCATAGGTGTGTGGATTTATCTCTGGGCTTTCTATTTTGTTCCATTGATCTATATTTCTGTCTTTGTGCCAGTACCATACTGTCTTGATGATTGCGGCTTTGTAGTAGAGCCTGAAGTCAGGCGGGTTGATTTCTCCAGTTCCATTCTTCTTTCTCAAGGTTGCTTTGGCTATTCGAGGTTTTTTGTATTTCCATACAAATTGTGAAATTATTTGTTCTAGCTCTGTGAAAAATACCGCTGGTAGCTTGAGAGGGATTAATTGACTCTATACATTGCTTTGGGTAGTATACTCATTTTCACTGTATTGATATCTGATCCATGAACATGGTATATTTCTCCATCTATTAGTGTCCTCTTTGATTTCTTTCACCAGTGTTTTATAGGTTTTTATATATAGGTCTTTAGTTTCTTTAGGTAGATATATTCCTAAGTATTTTATTTTCTTCGTTGCAATGGTGAATGGGATTGTTTCCATAATTCTCTTTCTATTTTCTCATTATTAGTGTATAAGAATACAAGGGATTTCTGTGTGTTGATTTTATGTCCTGCTACTTTACCATATTCATTGATTCAGTTCAATTCAGTCGCTCAGTCGTGTCCAACTCTTTGTGACCCCATGAATCACAGCACGCCAGGCCTCTCTGTCAATCACCATCTCCTGGATTTCACTCAGACTCATGTCCATCGAGTCCGTGATGCTATCCAGCCATCTCATCCTCGGTCGTCCCCTTCTCCTCCTGCCCCCAATCCCTCCCAGCATCAGTCTTTTCCAGTGAGTCAACTCTTCACATGAGGTGGCCAAAGTACTGGAGTTTCAGTCTTAGCATCATTCCTTCCAAAGAAATCCCATGGTTGATCTCCTTCAGAATGGACTGGTTGAATCTCCTTGCAGTCCAAGGGATTCTCAAGAGTCTTCTCCAACACCACACTTCAAAAGCATCAATTCTTCGGTTCTCAGCCTTCTTCACAGTCCAACTCTCACATCCATACATGACCACTGGAAAAACCATAGCCTTGACTAGACAGACCTTAGTCGGCAAAGTAATGTCTCTGCTTTTGAATATGCTATCTAGGTTGGTTATAACTTTTCTTCCAAGGAGTAAGTGTCTTTTAATTTCATGGCTGCAATCACCATCTGCACTGATTTTGGAGCCCATAAAAATAAAGTCTGACACTGTTTCCACTGTTTCCCCATCTATTTCCCATGAAGTGATGGGACCAGATGCCATGATCTTCATTTTCTGAATGTTGAGCTTTAAGCCAATTTTTCACTCTCCTCTTTCACTTTCATAAAGAGGCTTTTTAGCTCCTCTTCACTTTCTGCCATAAATGTGGTGTCATCTGCATATCTGAGGTGATTGATATTTCTTCCAGCCATCTTGATTCCAGCTTGTGTTTCTTCCAGTCCAGCATTTCTCATGATGTACTCTGCATATAAGTTAAATAAGCAAGGTGACAATATACAGCCTTGACGTACTCCTTTTCCTATTTGGAACCAGTCTGTTGTTCCTTGTCCAGTTCTAACTGTTGCTTCCTGACCTGCATACAGATTTCTCAAGAGGCAGGTCAGGTGGTCTGGTATTCCCATCTCTTTCAGGATTTTCCACAGTTTATTGTGATCCACACAGTCAAAGGCCTTGGCATAGTCAATAAAGCAGAAATAGATGTTTTTTGGGAACTCTCTTGCTTTTTCCATGATCCAGCAGATGTTGGCAATTTGATCTCTGGTTCCTCTGCCTTTTCTAAAGCCAGATTGAACATCAGGGAGTTCGTGGTTCACGTATTGCTGAAGCCTGGCTTGGAGAATTTTAAACATTACTTTACTAGCGTGTGAGATGAGTGCAATTGTGCGGTAGTTTGAGCATTCTTTGGCATTTCCTTTCTTTGGAATTGGAATGAAAACTGACCTTTTCCAGTCCTGTGGCCACTGCTGAGTTTTCCAGATTTGCTGGCATATTGAGTGCAGCACTTTCAAAGCATCGTCTTTCAGGATTTGAAACAGCTCAACTGGAATTCCATCACCTCCACTAGCTTTGTTCGTATTGATGCTTTCTAAGGCCCACTTGACTTCACTTTCCAAGATGTCTGGCTCTAGGTTAGTGATCACCTCATCATTATTATCTGGGTCATGAAGATCTTTTTTGTACAGTTCTTCCATGTATTCTTGCCACCTCTTAATATCTTCTTCTTCTGTTAGGTCCAGACCATTTCTGTCCTTTATTGAGCCCATCTTTGTATGAAATATTCCCTTCGTATCTCTAATTTTCTTGAAGAGATCTCTAGTCTTTCCCATTCTGTTGTTTTCCTCTATTTCTTTGCATTGATCACTGAGGAAGACTTTCTTATCTCTTCTTGCTGTTCTTTGGAACTCTGCATTCAGATGCTTATATTTTTGCTTTTCTCCTTTGCTTTTCACCTCTCTTCTTTTCACAGCTATTTGTAAGTCCTCCCCAGACAGCCATTTTGCTTTTTTGTGTTTCTTTTCCATGGGGATGGTCTTGATCCCTGTTTCCTGTACAATGTCACGAACCTCATTCCATAGTTCATCAGGCACTCTATCTATCAGATCTAGGCCCTTAAACCTATTTCTCACTTCCACTGTATAATCATAAGGGGTTTGATTTAGGTCATACCTGAATGGTCTAGTGGTTTTCCCTACTTTCTCCAATTTGTGTTTGAATTTGGTAATAAGGAGTTCATGATCTGAGCCACAGTCAGCTCCTGGTCTTGTTTTTGTGGACTGTATAGAGCTTCTCCATCTTTGGCTCCATAGAATATAAGCAATCTGATATCGATGTTGACCATCTGGTGATGTCTATGTGTAGAGTCTTCTCTTGTGTTGTTGGAAGAGGGTGTTTGCTCTGACCAGTGCATTTTCTTGGCAAAACTCTATTAGTCTTTGCCCTGCTTCATTCCGTATTCCAAGGCCAAATTTGCCTGTTACTCCAGGTGTTTCTTGACTTCCTACTTTTGCATTCCAGTCCCCTATAATGAAAAGGATATCTTTTGGGTGTTAGTTCTAAAAGGTCTTGTAGGTCTTCATAAAACTGTTCAACTTCAGTTTCTTCAGCGTTACTGGTTGGGGCATAGACTTGGATAACTGTGATATTGAATGGTTTGCCTTGGAGATGAACAGAGATCATTCTGTCGTTTTCGAGTTTGCATCCAAGTACTGCATTTCGGACTCTTTTGTTGACCATGATGGCTACTCTGTTTCTTCTGAGGGATTCCTGCCTGCAGTAGTAGATATAATGGTCATCTGAGTTAAATTCACCCATTCCAGTCCATTTTAGTTCTCTGATTCCCAGAATGTCGACGTTCACTCTTGCCATCTCTTGTTTGACCACTGCCAATTTGCCTTGATTCATGAACCTGACATTCCAGGTTCCTATGCAATATTGCTCTTTACAGCATTGGACCTTGCTTCTATCACCAGTCACATCCACAGCTGGGTATTGTTTTTGCTTTGGCTCCATCCCTTCATTCTTTCTGGAGTTATTTCTCCACTGATCTCCAGTAGCATATTGGGCACCTAATGACCTGGGGAGTTCCTCTTTTGGTAAGCTCTAGTAATTTTCTGGTGAAGTCTTTAGGGTTTTCTATTTAAAGGATCATGTCATCTGCAAACAATGAGAGTTTTACTTCTTCTTTTCCCATTTGGATTCCTTTTATTTCTTTTTCTGCTCTGATTGCTATGGCCAAAACTTCCAAAACTATGTTGAATAGTAGTGGTGAAAGTGGGCACCCTTGTCTTGTTCCTGACTCTAGGGGAAATGCTTTCAGTTTTTCACCATTGAGGATAATGTTTGCTGTGGGTTTGTCATATGTAGCTTTTATTATGTTGTGGTATGTTTCTTCTATTCCTGCTTTCTGGAGAGTTTTTATCATAAATGGATGTTGAATTTTGTCAAAGGCTTTCTCTGCATCTATTGAGATAATCATATGGCTTTTATTTTTCAATTTGTTAATGTGGTGTATTACATTGATTGATTTGTGGATATTGAAGAATCCTTGCATCCCTGGGATAAAGCCCACTTGGTCATGATGTATGATCTTTTTAATGTGTTGTTGGATTCTGATAGTTTTTGCATATATTTTGATGGTACTCTATTTAGTTCTGATGGTTCATGACTGTAGTTATCTTCCTGGGGGAATTACAGCTTATTTCGTTAGAAAACTTCCTTGTCCCATTCCATGCTTTTTGACTTGCATTTTAACTTTTTTTATGCTAATAATGGCACACATACTTTCTTTTATTGTGATTTGCCTGACATGTTTATCTATGATTTATTTTTTAAACTTTTGTTATCATAAGTAGCATATTGCTAGAAGTAAAATCTTTAATTTAGTTTTAGTGATATGTTTAGTCTTATTTCTACCGTCTTATTTTGTGTTTGTATTTTATAATACTTTATATAAAGGGTGTACATGTATATATACATACATATATATCTTATCCTGATTTTACCACCTAGATGAAATCATTTCTCTGTTCCTTTTCCCCTTTTATGGCTGAAAATAATTTATTTCTTTACCTTAAAATTGTTAACATATTGATATACTTTTCTATGCTAAAAATTAATGGTTGGACATTTAGTTTGCTTCCAGTCCTGGCTAATATAAATAGTGCTGCAATGAACATTGGGGTATATCTTTTTGTATTATGGTATGCTCAAAGTATATGTCCAGTGGTGGGATTGCAGGGTCATCAGTTCAGCTGCTCAGTAATGTCCAACTCTTTGCAATCTCATGAACTGCAGCACGCCAGCCTTCCCTATCACTGACTCCCAGAGCTTGCTCAAACTCACATCCATTGAGCTGGTGATCCAATCTAATCATCTCACCTTCTGTCGTCCCCCTCTCCTCCTGCCTTCAGTCTTTCCCAGCATCAGGGTCTTCTCTAAGGAGTCAGCTCTTCACATCAGCTGCCCAAAGTGTTGGAGCCTCAGCTTCAGTATCAATCCTTCCAATGAATATTCAGGGTGATTTCCTTTAGGATCAACTGCTTTGATCTCCTTGTGATCAAGGGACTGTCAAGAGTCTTCTCCAATACCACAGTTCAAAAGCATCAATTCTTCAGTGCTCAGCTTTCTTCACAGTCCAACTCTCACACCCATACATGAGTATTGTAAAAACCATAGCTTTGAC
Organism: Capricornis sumatraensis; assembly: GCF_032405125.1. Classification (NCBI taxonomy): domain Eukaryota; kingdom Metazoa; phylum Chordata; class Mammalia; order Artiodactyla; family Bovidae; genus Capricornis; species Capricornis sumatraensis. The sequence continues at coordinate 192,262,642 of NC_091069.1, read as the reverse complement.
TAGAGGGACCTTTGTTGGCAAAGTAATGTCTCTGCTTTTTAATATGCTGTCTAGAAATCCCATGGATGGAGGAGCCTGGTAGGCTGCCGTCCGGGGGTCACGAAGAGTTGGACATGACTGAACGACTTCACTTTCACGCATTGGAGAAGGAAATGGCAACCCACTCCAGTGTTCTTGCCTGGAGAATCCCAGGGTCGGGGGAGTCTGGTGGGCTGCCGTCTATTGGGTTGCACAGAGTCGGACACGACTGAAGCGACTTAGCAGTGGCAGCAGCAGCAGGTTGGTCATAACGTTCCTTCCAAGGAGTAAGCGTCTTTAATTTCACAGCTGCAGTCATCATCTACAGTTATTTTGGAGCCCCCCAAATAAAGTTTCCATTGTTTCCCTATCTATTTGGCATGAAGTGATGGGACCAAATGCTATGATCTTTGTTTTTGAATACAGAGTTGTAAGCCAGCATTTTCACTCTTCTCTTTCACCTTCATCAAGAGGCTCATTAGTTCTTCTTCATTTCTGCCATAATGCTGGTGTCATCTACATATCTGAGGTTATTGATATTTCTCCCCGCAATCTTGATTTCAGCTTGAGCTTCATCCAGCCTGGCATTTCTCATGATGTACAATGTATGTAAGTTAAATAAGCAGGGTGACAATATACAACCTTGATATATTCCTTTCCCAATTTAGAACCACTCCATTGTTCTATGTCCAGTTCTAACTGTTGCTTCTTGACCTGCATTCAGATTTCTCAGGAGGCAGGTATGGTAGTCTGGTATTCCCATATCGTGAAGTATTTTTCACTGTTTGTTGTGATTCACACAGTCAAAAGCTTTAGTGTACTCAGTGAAGCGAAAGCAGATGTTTTCTGGAACTCTCTTGCTTTTTCTATGATCCATCAGATATTGGCAATTTGATCTCTGGTTCCTCTGCCTTTTCTAACTCCAGCTTGAACACCTGGAAGTTCTTGGTTTACATACCACTGAAGCCTAGCTTGGAGAATTTTGAGCATTACTTTGCTAGCGTGTGAAATAGTGCAATTGTGCAGTAGTTTGAACATTGTTTAGCATTGCCTTTGTTTGGGATTGGAATGAAAATTGACCTTTTCCAGTCCTGTGGCCACTGCTGAATTTTCCAAATTTGCTGGCATAGTGATTGCAGCACTTTCACAGCATCATCTTTTAGTATTTGAAATAGCTCAGCTGGAATTCCATTACCTCTACCAGCTTTGTTCATAGTGATGCTTCCTAAGGCTCACTTGAATTCACACTCCAGGATATCTGGCTCTAGGTGAGTGATCACACCCTCGTGGTTATCTGGGTCATTAAGATCTTTTTGCATAGTTCTTTTGTATATTCTTGCCGCTTCCTAATATATTCTGCTTCTGTTAGGTCCATACCACTTATGTCCTTTATTGTCCCCATCTTTGCATGAAATATTCCCTTGGTATTTCTAATTTCCTTGAAGAGACCTTATTGTTTCCCATTTTATTGTTTTCCTCTATTTCTTTGCATTGATCATTTAGGAACGCTTTCTTATTGCTCCATTCTTTTCTTTGGAACTCTGCATTCAGATGGATATCTTTCCTTTCCTTTGCCTTTCACTTCTCTTCTTTTCTTGGCTACTATTTGTAAGGGCTTCTCAGACAACTGTTTTGCCTTTTTGCATTTCTTTTTCTTGGGAATGATCTCTATCACTGTCTCCTGTACAGTGTCATGAACCTCTGTCCATAGTTCTTCAGGTACTCTATCAGATCTAATCCTTTGAATCTATTTGTCACTTCCACTGTGTAATTGTAAGGATTTGATTTAGGTCATACCTGAATGGCCTAGTGGTTTTCCCTAATTTGTTCAATATAAATCTGAATTTTACAATAAGTAGTTCATGATCTGTGCTACAGTCAGCTCCCGGTCTTGTTTTTGCTGACTGTATAGAGCTTCTCCATCTTTGGCTGCAAAGAATATGATCAATCTGATTTCAGTATTGACCATCTGGTGATGTCTATGTGTAGAATCTTCTCTTGTGTTATTGGAAGAGGGTGTTTGCTATGACCAGTGCATTCTTTTGACAAAACTTTGTTAGCCTTTGCCCTGCTTCATTTTGTACTCCAAGACCAAACTTGCCTGTTACTCCAGGTATCTCTTGACTTCCTGCTTTTGCATTCCAGTCCCCTATAATGAAAAGGACATCTATTTTGGGTGTTAATTCTAGGAGGTCTTGTAGGTCTTTATAGAACCATTCAACTTCAACTTATTTGACATTAGTGGTTGTGGGATAGATTTGGATTACTATGATATTGAATGGTTTGCCTTGGAAACGAACAGAGGTCATTTTGTTGTTTTTGAGATTGCACCCAAGAACTGCCTTTCAGATTCTTTTGCTGACTGTGAGGGCTACTCCATTTCTTCTAAGGGATTCTTGCCCACAGTAGTAGTAGTTATAGTGATTATCTGAATTAATTTCACCCATATCAGTCCAATTTAGTTCACTGATTCCTAAAATGTCAGTGTCCACTCTTGCCATCTCCTGTTTGACCACTTCCAATTTACCTTGATTCATGTACCTAACATTCCAGGTTTCTATGCAATATTTTGTCTAATAGCACTGGACTTTATTTTCATCACCAGTCATTTCCACAATTGAGTGTTGTTTTTGCTTTGGCTCAGCCTTTTCATTCCTTCTGGAGCTATTTCTCTGCTCTTCTCCAGCAGCATATTGGACATCTACCGTCCTGGGGAGTTCATCTTTCAATGTCATATCTTTTTGTGTTTTCTTACTATTCATGGGGTTCTCAAGGTGAGAATGCTGAAGTGGTTTGCCATTCCCTTGTCCAGTGGACCACATTTTGTCAGAACTCTCCACTATGACCTGTCCATCTTGGGTGGCCCTACATGTCATGGCTCATAGTTTCATTTAGTTAGACAAGGCTATGATCCATGTGATCAGTTTGGTTAGTTTTCAGTGACTGTGGTTTTTGTTCTGTCTGCCTTCTGATGGATGAGGATAAGAGGCTTGTGGAAGCTTCCTGATGAGGGAGGGACTGACTGTAGGAAAAACTGGATTGCGGGCAGATTCTTTACCATCTGAGCCATCAGGGAAGATTATATTAGGACAGGGAAGTCTCTTTATGATCTGTTCCCTGGTTAGGAGTGTGGCTTCATCTCCCTGCTCCAGGTTTACACTCTGGCCAAACTGAGTACCTTGCAGTTCCAGAACATCCCACCCATTGCCTTGAGTATATGATCTTCTCCCTGCTGGATTATCTGACAAGCAGCTACTGATCTTCCTGATGTCAAATAAGCATTACCTCCTCTGTGAAATCTGACTCCCCAGGTGGAAATAGAGCTTTAACTATAAACTGTTTGCTGGCTTCAGTGATCATATTTATACTAAAATTGTTTATGTCTCCTTTCACCAAACCCAAAACTCCCTAAAGTCAGGGTGTCTTTTATTGTCAGTATATACACTTAGTGTTTGGTATCAGGAGGTATTAAATAAATGCTAGTTGGATGAACATGTGAATAAAGAAAGAATATTTCCAAGGTTTTTGGGTAGATAAGAAGAAGAATATGACTATGTGTTAGGGAGATAAGATAGTACGAGACGGAAACTTTGCTTTGGTGGTGGTGATGAATTGAGGAGTAATATTAAGACCTCACCAAAATAATTTAGCTTTAAAAATGTGTCTGCCATTTTTAGTCTTGAATTAAGAGAACTGTTTTAGAAACTGAGATATAACTTGATTCTAAGAGACTATGACAGTATTAAAATTGTATCAGAATTCACTGTGCTCTGTTGGACTCCTCAACAATAGACTTGCAAAATAAATTGATTTAAAAAATACTTATGACTCTTGTAGAAAATCATAGCAAACACAGAGAAGTATAGGCAGAAGAATAAAAATCATAGTCCCACAATGAGAGATAACCACTATTAAATATTTTGTTATATTGTCCTTTAAAGAATGTTTTGTTTTACCTGGTTGAAATCATATTCAACTTTGTAGCTTCCTTTTGCTTATTTAAAATTTTATCATAAGTGGGTTCTCATGTCATTAAATGTCTCTAATACACATTTTAATTGCTGCATGCTATTCTGTCTTATGGCTATACCATAACAGATAATTGTCCATGTATATTATACACCCTTATTTTTTAAATGCAGACAAAAAATCTAGGGGAAATTGTAAGAATACTTTCTAGAGAGAAAATTACACATAGAGTTTATGTGCAGAAATATAACACTGTCTCAATTTCAAGTGAGATGGGATTTTTGAAGTCATGCTGTGTGACATACACAGCATATATGTTATACCACAGTGACTAAGCTAAATGTTAGTGTGTGCAGAGGGCACCAGAGATGCCATGAGAAGAGACTCTAGGAGGCTTTAGGAGAGTGCCATAAACTGAATGTTTGTGTTCTCCACCCCCCACAGATTCTTATGTTGAAACTTAATCCCTATTTTAATGGTATTTGGAAGTGGGGCATTTGAGATATGATTAAGTCATAAAGGTGAAACTGTTGTAAATGGCATTAGAGCCCTTGACTTGCCAGGTGGCGCTAGTGGCAAAGAACCTGCCTGCCAGTGCAGGAGACATAAGAGGCATGGGTTCAATCCCTGGGTCAGGAAGATCCCCTGGAGGAGGGCTTCACAACCCACTCCAGTATTCTTACCTGGAGAATCCCATGGACAGAGGAGTCCATGGTGTTGCAAAGAGTTGGACATGACTGAAGCAATTAAGCACAAAAGACACTCCAGATAGTCCAGTAACCGTTCCCCTGTGTGAGAATATAGTAAAGAAACATGGCCAGTTATGAACTAGGAAGTGGGCTCTCACCAGATACCAAATATGCTGACACCTAATCTTGAATGTTACACAGCCTCCAGTACTATGAGAAATAAATTTCTGTAGTTTATACAGTCATCCAGTCTGTGGGATTTTTCTATAGGTTCCTAAGGGGACTAAGACAGGGAATCTGTATGAGTGGTGGAAGTAAAGTCTCCTGATCCATTAATTCATTAAAGAGCCCTTTCTTAATCAGGTCTGTGGTATTCTCCATGCATTTCCTTTAGGCTATGTGGACACAAGGGACTTCAGTCTGGCATCAGGAAGGGTCTACGGATTAGGTATATGGCATCTAATTTTGATTATTTCTTCCTTTGCAAACTATTGGGGAAGCCCTGTTTCCATCTCAACCCATTCACAAACATGGAGGGTCAATAATACCTCACTAAAAACCATTAAATTAAAAGACGCTTACTCCTTGGAAGCAAAGTTATGACCAACCTAGATAGCATATTCAAAAGGAGAGACATTACTTTGCCAACAAAGGTCCGTCTGGTCAAGGCTATGGTTTTTCCAGTGGTCACATATGGATGTGAGAGTTGGACTGTGAAGAATGCTGAGCGTCGAAGAATTGATGCTTTTGAAGTGTGGTGTTGGAGAAGACTCTTGAGAGTCTCTTGGACTGCAAGGAGATCCAACCAGTCCATTCTGAAGGAGATCAACCCTGGGATTTCTTTGGAAGGAATGATGCTAAAGCTGAAACTCCAGTACTTTGGCCACCTCATGCGAAGAGTTGGTTCATTGGAAAAGACTCTGATGTTGGGAGAGATTGGGGGCAGGAGGAGAAGGGGACAACAGAGGATGAGATGGTTGGATGGCATCACTGACTCAATGGATGTGAGTCTGAGTGAACTTCAGGAGTTGATGATGGAAAGGGAGGCCTGGCGTGCTGCGATTCATGGGGTCACAAAGAGTTGGACAGGACTGAGGAACTGAACTGAATGTGTGAATTAAACATGAGATAGTGTTCTAGGTTTTAAGAAAAATAATAGATAAATAGACAAATTGCAGTGAAATGTTGTAAGTGATATATATATAGAGAGAGATGAGAAAAAATAGAGAAGAGGGTAAGTAACTCTGCCTGGGAAGGCACCTTTTAAGCCAGATCTTTTGGGTTGAGAGGAAGATGAAGGAAGGGTAGGGTTGTGCAGGTTATTCTACATGTGTCCCTCTCAATCAATTTTTTACTGGGCTCTGCCCTGTTGTGTACCCTTGGAAGTTATCCCTCAGAGTCTGCATCAGCCAGGATCCTTTCTGGCTTCCATTTGGATTCAGCAATTGGAGATTATAACAGGAGGTTAGAGGATAGGAAATGGCAACCCACTCCAGTGTTCTTGCCTGGAGAATCCCAGGGACGGGGGAATCTGGTGGGCTTCTGTCTATGGGGTCGCACAGAGTCGGACACGACTGAAGCGACTTAGCAGTAGCAGCAGCAGCAGAGGATAGGAGGAGAGAGACAGTGGAGTATTTCTTTTTTTGCTCCCTGCCATCTTTGCTGCATCATTCTGCCAGTAATTGGTTTCTCTACATCTGGAATGATAAATTGGAGGCTGATATGACCATCACTGTGTTTTGGGAAGATGGTGGCTGACAGAGCTAAGCATAGAGTGTAGTGGGTAGAAACAGAATCAAGAAGGCTAAAGAGAAGTAACTATTATAGTAGTTCCCACAAGAGATGAGGAAGGTCTGTATCAAGGCCTTTTTGGACAAGGTGGCACATTTCAGAGACATCTCTGAGGTAGCTACTGTGAGATTTAGAGATCAGTTAGGATAAGGAGTGAGAGAGGAGTTAAATGTGACAAGGGGTATTTTATTTGGGAAGTTTTTATAAGCAAATTGGTGACAAGATAATGGGAAGGTGGGGGTGTGGGGAGAAACGGGAAAAAAATAATGAGTTTGGAATACTGTTTTGAGCCGATTAAGTCTTCATTGCCAGAAAGACATTGGGTTGTATCTATATGCCTCCTTGCATTTATTAAGGAATTTTAAATTAATTTGAGTACCTAAAAACCTACTATGTGTAGCACACTTAAATTACCATGCAGAGATTATAAGATGGGAGTTTAGCCATGGAAGAGTTCAGTGACTCTCAAATTAGCAATAATACGATAAAGAAAACTTTCATCCAATGCTTTAAAAGTATAAAATCATAAGTGAAAATATTTTGGGGAATGTGGAAGCGTGGAGAAGATTTGAAGTAATTGAGAATGAGTGCAAAAATAAGTAGCTTCTGTTGTTCATACACGTTTTTCTTTTTAAATTTGGCATTATTCCTGGCAAAATTTAGTTTTTAAAGGGTAGCTTTATAAACCATTATTGAAGTCAATTTCCAAGGCTATAGTGTGAGGGATGATTTTCCTGTCATTTGTCACCCAACAGCCTACACTTTCAGTGCTGTGATTATTTCGAGGTGAAAGGTGAGAAGAAATGCCCCTTAAGGTTTATTCAGCTAGGATGTCAGGAATGGTAATCTCAGTCACTATGGTGTTTGAGCCTGTAGGCTCTGAAAGGATTTACTCTTTTTTCACAAAGAGAGCAGAATGGCAGTGTCAAAGATAAAAAGAAATGAGATTTCGAAAAAGTGGATTTCTGTGTCCACAAAATAGCTTTTTATTCAGGGAAGCTTTAATAGGAATTAGTAGTATTGTTTTACATAAAGGGCCAGATCAATGCAGTGTGATAAAAGGTAGATGTATTTATAGTTAAAAATGTATACTTTTCTGTGACATAATTTGAATCAAAAATTCAGTGATGCATGTAAGGCTATTTCTTGTGTAATTATTAAAACACTGCTATTTTACATTTATAAACATATACATAGATTTAAACATTTTATCTAGAAAGATCCTTTTTTGTATCTGAGGTGGTGGAAGAGAGCAGGCAAACCCAGGCATTGGGAAACAGGAAGGACCTTCCTTTCTATAATTTCAGTCAAGGGCCATATCTCCTTGTTGTTTGACTATGATTTCTGCAAATGGTGGCATTAGACAGACTTTTGGGGGAATCATTTTATATATACTGGAAAAGTTGCAGTGAACAAGAAGATACAATATCAGCTCTCTAGGAGTTTATAGACAGACAAAATCAGTGGCCTTAGAAGTAAATAGATCTCATTTTTATTTTAGTTGCTTCTGGTCTTGGAAATGGGGTTTTAGAGATAATATCCAACCCATTCATTCATTTTTCAGATGAGAAAACTGATGCTTGGAGATGTTAAGTAACCTGTCAAAGGTCTCAAAGCTAGTCTGTGGCAAAGCTAAGACAATTTAAGCCCAATTCATTTTCTGGGGGTACAGCACAGCTCACTTTGAGCACATCGGAGGAAAAGTGAAGAAAATGGGAGAGAAGTATGTTAGTAGGGTCACTCTTTGACTCTGATTTTGGGGTCTTTAATAGTTCATGCTCATATTTAATAGTTTCTCAATGTAGACTTCATTATTTCAGGATTAAAGGTTATTTCAGAGGTTAAAGTCATAAAATCAGATGAGTGAAGTAAAAGGGAATAGAAGTGAGAGGTTAATGTCAGAAAATCAGATGAGTGGGGTGAAAAGGCAATAGAAGTGATGTATCTAGAGCCAGACATCCTGCAATGTGAAGTCAAGTGGGCCTTAGAAAGCATCACTATGAACAAAGCTAGTGGAGGTGATGGAATTCCAGTGGAACTATTTCAAATCCTGAAAGATGATGCTGAGAAAGTGCTGCCCTCAGTATGCCAGCAAATTTGGAAAACTCAGCAGTGGCCACAGGACTGGAAAAGGTCAATTTTCATTCCAATCCCAAGGAATGGTAATGCCAAAGAATGGCCAAACTACTGCACAATTGCACTCATCTCACATGCTAGTAAAGTAATGCTCAAAATTCTCCAAACCAGGCTTCAGCAATACGTGAACCACGAACTCCCTGATGTTCAATCTGGCTTTAGAAAAGGCAGAGGAACCAGAGATCAAATTGCCAACATCTGCTGGATCCTGGAAAAAGCAAGAGAGTTCCCGAAAAACATCTATTTCTGCCTTATTGACTATGCCAAAGCCTTTGACTGTGTGGATCACAATAAACTGTGGAAGATTCTGAGAGAGATGGGAATACCAGACCCCCTGACCTGCCTCTTGAGAAATCTTTATGCAGGTCAGGAAGCAACAGTTAGAACTGGGCAAGGGACAACAGACTGGTTCCAAATAGGAAAAGGAGTACGTCAGGCTGTATATTGTCACTCTGCTTATTTAACTTATATGCAGAGTACATCATGAGAAATGCCGGACTGGAAGAAACACATGCTGGAATCAAGATTTCCAGGAGAAATATCAATCACCTCAGATATGCAGATGACACCACCCTTATGGCAGAGTGAAGAGGAACTAAAAAGCCTCTTGATGAAAGTGAAAGAGGAGAGTGAAAAAGTTGGCTTAAAGCTCAATATTCAGAAAATGAAGATCATGGCATCTGGTTGCATCACTTCACGGGAAATAGATGGGGAAACAGTGGAAACAGTGTCAGACTTTATTTTATGGGCTCCAAAATCAGTGCAGATGGTGATTGCCGCCATGAAATTAAAAGACGCTTACTCCTTGGAAGGAAAGTTATGACCAACCTAGATAGCATATTCAAAAGCAGAGATATTACTTTGCCAACTAAGGTCCGTCTAGTCAAGGCTATGGTTTTTCCAGTAGTCATGTATGGATGTGAGAGTTGGACTGTGGAGAAGGCTGAGTGCTGAAAAATTGATGCTTTTGAAGTGTGGTGTTGGAGAAGACTCTTGAGAGTCCCTTGGACTGCAAGGAGATCCAACCAGTCCATTCTGAAGGAGATCAACCCTGGGATTTCTTTGGAAGGAATGATGTTAAAGCTGAAACTCCAGTACTTTGGCCACCTCATGCGAAGAGTTGACTCCTTGGAAAAGACTTTGATGCTGGGAGGGATTTGGGGCTGGAGGAGAAGGGGACAACAGAGGATGAGATGGCTGGATGGCATCACTGACTCAATGGATGTGAGTCTGAGTGAACTCCGGGAGTTGGTGATGGACAGAGAGGCCTGGCGTGCTGCGATTCATGGGGTCGCAAAGAGTCGGACACGACTGAGCAACTGAACTGAACTGATGTGTCAGAAGTTTGGGTTTCCTTTGAGCTTCACTGGCTGTGGGATTTTGGACACAGCTTCTCAGGTTCCTCAGCTAATACTTGCTTTTTAATATTACTATGATGGACATTTCTTGGCCTCCCAATATCCATTTCTCTCTCTTTTTTAAAGACAACAGCTTGATATCCTTTTGGGGATTTATTCAGACTATTACTCAAGGTGTCCTTTCTCTCACCAAAGAGTGGACATTCAAACTAGTCTATTAGTCTTTCTCTGGAACTGTATTTCCTGAGAGGATTTACAGAAAGGTGAAAAAAGATGTCTTATTCCTGGCTTATGTTGGTGGTGAATTCCTAAAGAGGCATCTGTCAGTTTTTGCTACTTGGATCCCTGGAATTGCCTTTATTTTAATTTCTTCCCAGATGAACAGATGCTTCTTCGGCCTTCCCTTCAAGTCATCAAAAAGGTAGCTAGATTTAGTTTCTATTGCTTACAACCTGGGTTGATAAACCAATAGACTTACCATGAGGCTAAAATAAGAAGTAAGCCTCTGCTCAGATAGATGTTATCATTACTCATGTATATTACTCCTTTCATTCTCCAGTGTTTTCTAAATTACATATCTTACATGTCTTACCAACTGGGTACGTTGTGTTCCTCAGTTATTTTATATTTGTGCTGCTCATGTCCATCCTTATGCTCATGTCATCCCCATTCCCATGTCATTAGCCCTCTGAGAGAATGAAACATTAAACAGGAAATTCTATTTTAGTCAGAAGGCCACCCACAGTGTTTCTTCTACAATGACACCGTGAGAAACCTGTGAGAATACCTTAATCATTTTGTAGGAGGTCCTTTTATGTAAATATACATAAAGCAGTTGTTGTTAAATTTTAGCATGCATCACAGTTCCTTAGGAGGCTGGATAAAAAGAAGGCTTTGGGTACCCATCTCTAGAATTTTTGATTCATTTGGTCTAGGGAAGGTCCAATAATCTGCATTTCTAATGATGCCAATCTGAGGGTCATGCTTTGAGAACTGTTTATCTAGGATAATATTTTAAGTAATAAATTAATATGCTTTCTCTTATTTTTTTGGTTGCTCAGATTGGATGTTATGATTACTCACATATATTACTCCTTCCATTCTCTGGTATTTTCTAAATTATGTATCTGTTTGGTGTTAAATATCTTATCAACATTTCTCTGAGATGAGGGTTGGGGCTTAAATTAGGGTTGTAACTGTATGGGGTGTAAAGAAAAATTTAAAAAAAATTAACTATTCCAAAGAAGAATTTTCAAGCATACAAGGTTGACAGACTTGAAAGTGAGAAGTAGGTTGTTAAAGAAAAGAATTCTGTAAACTCCATCTCTTCGTTTAACAGAAGAAGAGGCAAGCCAGCAAACCAGATCATGGAGTTTTCGTTTTCTTTTGCTTTTCTGACTATAGAGTTTTAAATATGGAGGGACTTAGCGAAACAGGGGAAAAAGTAAAAGCTGTTTTTTTTCTTTTTTTTTTTTTAACCCTCCTAGAGTTAGAGTTGGAGAAGGAAATGGCAACCCACTCCAGTATAGAAAAACTGGTAATGAGATGTCTTTCTATGCTGCAGTCTTACAGGGGGAAGTCATAGATACAGGGATTCTGCTCTAGTTCCTATTGCAGTCCGGAATCGGGTAACCTGCCTGGTTATGTCCAAGTTATTTTGGCTCAACACAGTTGAAGAGAGTATCCAAGTTATTAGGTCTAAGTCTCCCTTAGATCCCATGTATTGTGGAAAGGATCCAGAAGTTCACTTGTGCCCTATGGAGGGATAGGAAAGATAGCTGGTGGTGAGTTTATCCAAAGGGTCTTTCCTTGTGATGGGGACCAAGTCTATAGCTAAGGGCTATGGTGTAGACACTTGAACCAGAAACAAACTGGGAGTCCCCAGGCTGCTTTAGGGAAGATCATAGCCCTGCTGAGAGCTGGGATGGGGCCTAGTTCAGCAAAGAAGTGACCAGTGCTCCCTGAGAACATTGTCTCAGCCCAGAGAACACCTGTAGCCTTCAGTAGCATCAGGTGCCTGCAGAATGATCAGGGATGGAACTAGTCACACCTAACTGGTCAGCAATCTGTGAAGAGGCTAGAACATCCACTCTACTGTGGAAGTCATCAACGAGTTCCGGGAACAACTTGTGGATGAGAGAATCCAATTCTCCTCCAAATCCCCCAGGCTGTATTTCTCTCTTACACACCTGCTGCTGCTGCTGCTACATCGCTTCAGTCGTGTCCGACTCTGTGCGACCCCATAGACGGCAGCCCACCAGGCTCCCCCGTCCCTGGGATTCTCCAGGCAAGAACACTGGAGTGGGTCGCCATTTTCTTCTCCAATGCATGAAAGTGAAAAGTGAAAGTGAAGTCGCTCAGTCGTGTCCAACTCTTAGCGACCCCCTGGACTGCAGCCCACCAGGCTCCTCCATCCATGGGATTTTCCAGGCAAGAGTACTGGAGTGGGGTGCCATCACCTTCTCTGTCTTACACATCTACATACTTTGTTAAAGAGTCATGGTAAAGCTCAGAGCTCTGTAACACTGCAAAGTCTTTTAAACAGTTCAGTTCCATTGAGTTCAGTCGCTCAGTCATGTCCGACTCTTTGCGACCCCATGAATTGCAGCACACCAGGCCTCCCTGTCCATCACCAACTCCCGGAGTTCACTCAAACTCACGTCCATTGAGTCGGTGATGCCATCCAGCCATCTCATCCTCTGTCGTCCCCTTCTTCTCCTGCCCCCAATCCCTCCCAGCATCAGAGTCTTTTCCAATGAGTCAACTCTTTGCATGAGGTGGCCAAACTACTAGAGTTTCAGCTTTAGCATCATTCCTTCCAAAGAAATCCCAGGGCTGAGTTAAATTATTAGTTTTAACTGAGGTTACCAGATAAAACTAGTGTATTCTCCACCCTACCTTCCCCACCTGATACTACACAATCACAGAGAAATAAAGATGCTTCCTTTGTACAGTTGAGGGTGGAATTGTTAGGTTGTATATTGGGAAAACCTAATAAGGGTATCTCAGACATTGTTGCCTATAGGGATTCAAAGAACATCTGCAGAATTTTCTATCTGTCAGGTCTGTTTTATTTTGTGTTGACTTTACTTTCAGGCAGGATTTAACAAGTGGTGGTAAAGAAGGTCACTAGCAGCTCATTATGCTTCATAAAATCCTAACATGCTGATCAACCCTCCCAGGCAGACTCTGACACTGTGAGGTCACATGCTGTCCCACTTGGTGGGAGGGGTAGGGCTTGGTAATTGACATCTTCACCTGGTTGATGAGGAGCCTTTTCTTAAAAAAACAAAAACAAAAACAAAAACTGAACAAGCACTTAAAAGAGATGGTCCAGAACATAATTGTGACCATAGGCCCCACTGTGATCATGATTCTGCCTGATACCTGGGCGGAAATAGCTTATGGGAAATTATGAAGTGTCCCGGTGTCATTTGCATGTGTGCCTTTGGAATTTGGAATCTGAGAGAAGCTTATTAAAGGAATTTGAGGAAGCAGTATCCTCCACATGTGTAACATTACACAATTTTAGGGCAAAGGAAATATCGTGTTAGGAAAATACTTGAGGCAAGATACCATTAGCTCAACTTGGATGTCTGCTAGGTCCTCCACCCTCTTCTTCATTTGGTTAATTCATTCTTTATCACTTACCTCAGGCAGTGTTTCCTCCTGAAAACCCTCCTAGTGCTGGAGAAAGTACCTTTCCATGGTTGCCATAATACTCCTATGAATATGATCACATAATTTATTGTCTATCCTGGGACACATTTGAAGTCAAAACTATTAATAGTAACTTAAAAAATTATGCTAGAATAACAGGTATGAACTGCATTTGTCTGACGCAGTGGAAAGTGTGGTCCTCCTAACTACACATGCCCTGGCAATTACTTGTTTGTCTTCCCAACTAGCTGGTGAGCCATTTGATCATGGAAATTATTTCCTATTCCAAATGCTCAACACAATGCTTGATGAATGCTTTTTAAAAAGCCCTCTGTGGTTCTTGAGGGCTGGCAGATTTAATTAAGTCTCCCTGGATCTAGAGGGGTTAATACATGCTTTAGGTATATATGATCATTTCCTTCCCCTTCCTGTTTATTCTTGAATGTTGATGCAGATACATGTATTTTAAAGGTCTTCCTTCCATATATCTCCAATTGGATGAGGCTAATTACATGACTCTGTTTTTATCAAATCTGAGCCACCAGTAAAAGGGAATCAGGCTGGTTCTACTAGTGTTTAGATCCAGTAACTAACTCTTTCCTTTAGCTTTATTTGAAAATTCTTATTTCATATATTATCACACTATAAACCAACAGACTAAACACAGTAATAACTTAATTTATTTTGCTTTTTTTATGGTAGGTTTGTATATAAATGCATTTTAAAATATAATCTTCTAAACTCACAGATATTCACCATCATTTAGAAATGATTTTTAAAAGTTGTCAAATACTTGTAATTATAGAAATTGTCACTCAAATTACAGGAAGCTTAGAAAAGCTTTATTGCTGTTTAGTTTTGTTTGAATGCTCCCGAGTGTGCTATTGAGAGAGTTGATAAATCGAGAGGGCTGAAAGAAGGAAATGGTCATAGTGTTTAAGTTATGTTACACTTAAATCCATTTAATTAGCTATTTTCACAAATATGGTGTTGTTTTGTAAGAAACATTTAAAAAAATCATTTTTCTTCTGTGTTTTCCTCTATAGAACCCCCCCAAAATTATCCCTGCTTGCTTTTGTATTTCTCATTCTTTGGTTTTCTTCCAATGCATGTATATAATTATATGTTCATGTTGTCATGGTGATTCAGAGCCTGAATTGTAAGACTGTTGTAATCATTTGCCTAAGCCTGAAACCTGCTGTCCAGCCCAGCTAAATCGGCAATGTAATGATAGATGGTCAATGTATTCTTTGCTGAAAATTAATCTGTTGTTGAAATATTCTTAAAAATATTTCTTTAACTGTCAGAATTTATTCAATGTATAGCAACAATTTGTATTAGAGAGTTAAAAATGTAGTTCTTCAGCTTCTTATATTTAAATTTCATTATGATTTTTTTTTCAAAATCATATTATTAGATGGCATCTTCCTTCCTAGCTGTTTTTCTTCCTCCTAAGCATATAGTTTCTTCCAAAAAGGTGTATATATACATATATATATAGTAATTTATAAAAGTAAAACATGGCATTTAAAATATTAAAGTGTAAAGTGTTGGTCACTCAGTTGTGTCTAACTCTTTGCGACCCTATGGACTGTAGCCCACCAGGCTTCTCTGTCCCTGGACTTCTCCAGGCAAGAATACTGGAGTGGGTTACTATTTCCTTCTCCATTAAAATATTAAAAACACATAAATCCATAAAACAAATGCTTTCTCTATTTTAACTTCCTCCCCTCAACTTAATAGTACCACAAGATAATCCCTTTTCCTTCCTTTTCAGCTGCACAGAACGGGCATGAAGGATCTTAGTTCCCCAACTAGGTATCAAGCCCATACCTCCTGCAGTGGAACCATGGAGTCTTAACCACTGGATGGCCAGGAAAGGTCCCTCACAAGTTTACTTTATCCTTTTTAACATCTGCATAGTATTCCGCTGTTAGAGAAGGCAATGACACCCCACTCCAGTACTTTTGCCTTGAAAATCCCATGGGTGGAGGAGCCTGGTGGGCTGCAGTCCATGGGGTCGCTAAGAGTCGGACACGACTGAGCTACTTCACTTTCACTTTTCACTTTCATCCATTGGGGAAGGAAATGGCAACCCACTCCAGTGTTCTTGCCTGGAGAATCCCAGGGACGGCGGAGCCTGGTGAGCTGCCATTATGGGGTCACGCACAGTCGGACATGACTGAAGTGACTTAGCAGCAGCAGCAGCAGCAGTATTCTGCTGTATAGATGCAGTATAGTATCCTTGATAAGTCCCTTAAGTGCCTCACCTTTATATTGTTTCTTACCTTTCCAACTACAAATTAAATGGATGAGCATTAGATACATATATCTTTTTTTGGACTTCTATGTGTATTTTTGTGGGAAACATTCTTAGTCATCCTTACCTACAAGCTCAATTATGTAATACGTCTGAATGTGTTTATAGTGGGTTGAAGAGACATGTACACATAGAACCTCATAATGTGACCTTTTTTGGAATAAGGGTCTTTGAAAAAGAATTAAGCTAAGGATCTCAAGATGAGATTATCCTAGATTTAGGATGGACTAATGATTGGTGTCCTTATAGGAGAAAGGAGAGGGAGGTTTGACAGACAGACATGGATGATAGAGGGCCATGTAAAAACAGAGGCAGAAATTGGAGTGATGTGTCTACATTCCAAGAACACCAAGTATAGCTGGCAATCAAGAGACAAAAATTTACCAATCTAGAATTCTGCATCATGAAAAATTATCATTCAAAAGTGAAACAGAAATAGATTTTCTCAGGCAAACAAAAATTGAGAAAATTTGTCACCAGTAGTCCTGCCTTGCAAGAAATATTAAAAGTTCTTTAGAGCAAGGAAAATGATAGTTCAGAAACTGGATCTTCATAAAGAAAGGAAGGACTTCAAGGAGTGCATAAGTGAAGGTAAACTAAAAATGTTTACTCTGATTATTCTTAATTGATATAACAGACAGCATATGAATACTTATGAATGGGTATGTATAGGTGAAATGAATGACAGCAGTGATACAAGGGAGAGGGTGGAGTGATTAGGAATATTTTATTATAAGAAGGTACCTGCACTACCAATAAAGTGAAAGTGGACTTAGAGTAGTTTTAAATATATAGCCCAAACTTTGGGGCAGCCAAAGTAAAAAAAGTAAAAAAGTTCAAGTTATATCCTAAGGAAGAAGAGAAAATGGAAGCAAATAAAATGCTCAAACTCATAAAAGGCAGAAAAAAAAATGTAGAGTACAAAAATAGGAACAAATAACAAGAGTAACAGAGAAAACAGTAACAAATATGGTAGACAGATATCTAATCATATCAATAATCACCTCACACATCAAAGGTCTAAATATATCCATTGAAAGATATAGATTGTCAGAGCGGATTTAACAAGACCCAACAATATTGGCTTCATGAAACCCACTTTAAATATAAAGACCCATGTAGATTAACTAACCCATATAGACTGACTGTGTAGATCACAACAAACTGTGGAAAATTCTTAAAGAGACAGGAATACCAGACCACCTTACCTGCCTCCTGAGAAACCTGTATGCAGGTCAAGAAGCATCAGTTAGAACTGGACATGGAACAAACGGACTGGTTCAACATTGGGAAAAGAGCATGTCAAGGCTGTATGTTGTCACCCTGCTTATTTAACTTACATGTAGAGTATGTCTTGTGAAATGTTGTTCTGGATGAAGCACAGCTGGAATCAAGATTGCAGGGAGAAATATCAATAACCTCAGATATGCACATGATGCCACCCTTATGGCAGAGAGCGAACAGGAATTAAAGAGCTTCTTGATGAAAGTGAAAAAGCTTGCTTAAAACTCAGCGTTAGAAAACTAAGATTATGGCATCTGGTCCCATCACTTCATGGCAAATAGATGGGGAAATAATGGAAACAGTGACAGACTTTATTTTCTTGGGCTGCAAAATCACCATGGATGGTGACTGCACCTATGAAATTAAAAGATGCTTGCTCCTTGGAAGAAAAGCAATGACAAACCTAGACAGGTTTTAAAAAACAGACAATATTTTGCTGACAAAGGTCTGTCTGGTCAGAGCTATGGTTTTTCCAGTAGTCTTGTATGGATGTGAGAGTTGGACCATAAAGAAGGCTGGGCACTGAAGAATTGATTCCTTTAAACTGTGGTGTTGGAGAAGACTCTTGAGAGTCCCTTGGACAGCAGGGAGATCCAACCAGTCCATCCTAAAGGAAATCAGTCCTGAATATTCATTGGAAGGACTGATGCTGAAGCTGAAGCCCCAGTACTTTGGCCACCTGATATGAAGTATTGACTCACTGGAAAAGACCCTGCTGCTGAGAAAGATTGAAGGCTGGAGAAGAAGGGGATGACAGAGGATGGGATGGTTGGATGGCATCACCAACTCAATGGACATGAGTTTGAGCAAGCTCTGGGAGATGATGAAGGACAGGGAAGCCTGGCATGCTGCTGTCCATGGTGTTGCAAGGAGTTAGACACGACTGAGTGACTGAACAACATATAGATTAAAAGTAAAGGTATGGAGAATGATATCCAAGGTAACAATAATCAAAAGAGTAGTAGTAGGCATGTTAATTTCTGACAGCAGGATTCAAAGCAAGGAAAAATATCATAAAAAAATGGCGTTAATTAATAGCATAATGCTAGAGGGATTAATATGCTAGGAAGACATTACACTCCTTAATGTATATGTGCTTAACAGTAGAATGTCAGATTATGAGGCAAATCTTGATAGAATTGCCAGGAAAGAGAGAAATCCACTATTAGCAAATCTTCAGCTAACGGTCCCCTATTAGAAATCAACAGATTCAGCAGAAAATCAGTAAGGAAGTAATTGAACTCAAAACACCAACAACTACAATCAACTGGATATAACAGAACTTTTCATAGGTTATTTCACCTAACAACTGCAGAAAACACATTCTTCTCAAGTTCACTAAGATTACATTCTGGGTCAGAAAACACACCTAAAGTTAAAAGTATAGAAATCCTACCATGTCTGCTCCCAGACTAAAATAAAATTGAACTAGAAATTAATAAGAGGGAGAGTTGAAAAATCCCAAGGTTAAATGACAAACTCCTAAATAATACATGGATTAAAGAAGAAATGCCAAGAGAAATGAAAAGAAAATATTTGCAGCTAAATAAAATCACAACCTATAAGAATTTGTGGGATGCAGCTAAATCAGTGTTTAGAGGAAATTTATAGCACTGAATGCATATTTTAGACAAGAAGAAAGATTTAAAATGAATCATCTAACCACCCCTTTATGAAATTAGAAATTGAGAAGCTAATTAAATCCAAAGTAAGCAGAAGACTAATTAGCTATTAGGCAAAAGCCAGTGGAATTAAAAAAACTATGTATCACAAGAGAAAATCAATGAAACCAAACACTAGTTTTTTGGAAAGATCAATAAAATTATAAGCCTCTAGTCAGGCTAAGAAAAAAAGGAGCACAAATTACTAAAATCAGAAATGAGAGAGAAGTCATCACTATAGATCCCATGGACATTAAAAGTAAAAGTGAATTCTATAAACAACTCTATACCTACAGAATTGATAACCTAGATTAAAGGGGTCAATTCCTTGAAAGACAGTCTTCCAAAACTCACACAAGGAGAAATTGACAATCTGAATAGGTTTATATCTACTACAGAAATTTAATTAGTAATTAATAAATTTCTAAAAGAGAAAGCACAAGGCCCATCCACAAGATGGATTCACTTGCAAATTCTACTAAACATTTAAGGAAGAAATTACATCAATTCTCTACACTCAGAAGATATTAATAGAAGCAGAGGGAGTACTTCTTAACTCATTCTGTGAGGTTAGCATCACCCTCATACCAAAATCAGACAAAGATATTGCCAGAAAAGAAAACTACAGACCAATATCTCTCGGGTGTAAAAATCTTCAAAATTTTAGCAAATAAAATTTAACAATGTAAAAGATAGTCATACATACAACCAAGTGATATTTATCTCAGGTACACAAGGCTGGTTCCATGCTAAAAAAATCAATTAATATACTTCATCACAGCAATAAGCTAGAGAAGAAAAATTACATAATTATATCAGTAGATGGAGAAAAAGCCCTGACAAAATCCAACATCCATGAATGATGAAAATTCTCAGCAAACTAGGGATAAAGGAAAGTTTCCTCAATTTGATAATATTTACCAGACTTCCCTGAGGGTACAGTAATAATCCACCTGCCAATTCAGGGGAAATGGCTTTGACCCTAGTCCAGGAAGATTCTATATGCCTCGGAGCAACTAAGCCCATGCGTCCCAACTACTGAGCTTGCACTTTAGAGCCTGGGAGCTGCAACTGCTGAGCCCACCAGCCATAAGTACTGAAGCCCATGTGCTCTAGAGCCTGTGAGCTGCAACTCCTGAGCCTGTGTACCTGGAGTCTGTGCTCTGCAGCAAAAGAAGCCACTACAATGAGAAGTCTCCACACTGCAACTAGAGAAAAGCCCACTCACAGCAATGAAGACATAGTGCAAGGAAAAATAAATAAATTAATAAAAGCTTTTAAATTTACAAAACCTACAGTTAACATCATAATTAATGGTGAGAAATTTGAAACTTTCACTTAGTATGCACATGTTTACAGATACATTCTTTCTGAGCTGTGTGGAATATTTTCCAGGGTAGACCTTATACTAGCCTATAAAAGAAAAGTCTTAATGTACTTAAGAGGATTAAAATTATATAATATGAACACAGTGGAATTAAACTAAAAATCAACAATAGAAAGAAACTTGGAAAAATTCTCAATTTTGAGAATTTAAAAATACATTTTTGAATAGCCCACAGGTCATAGAAAAAAAAAAACGAGATATTAGAAAGTGTTTTGAACTAAATGAAAACAAAATATATCAAGATTTAAGGTATATACCAAAACAATGTTTAGAGGAAAATTTATATCAATAAAAGCCTTTACTAGCAAAGAAGAAAAAATTTAAATTAACATTAGATTCTGCCTTAAACTTGAAAAAAATTAACCAAAAGCCAAAGAAAGGGGAAGGAAAAAAATAATGAAGTTAGAACATAAATCAATTAAGCTGAAAACAGAAAAACTGAGCAATAACATTGACAAAAGATTGGGTAGACTGATCCCTTGGCAAAGAATGGAGAAGACAAAAATTACCAAAGTCAGGACTGAAAGAGATTTTCTTTCTACAAAATTTAAAAACCAATTTTATGCCAACAAATTAGATAGCATGGATTAAATGGACAAATTCCCTAAAAGAAACAAACTACTAAAGTTGATTACAGAAAGAATATTTAAATAGACCTGTAACAAACATATAAATTGAATTAATATTAAAATCTGTCCACAAACGAAAGCCCAGGCCCAGACAGATTTATTGGCATAGTCTATCAAATATCTAAAGAAGAAGCTATATCAGTATTTCAGAAGCTCTTCCAGAACATAGAGGAAAGGCGGACATTTTCCAGCTCATTTTATGAGGTCAGTGTTGTTATTCTGATACCAAATACAGAGCTACCATAAGAAAAGACTACAGGCTGATATGTGTCATAAATATATACACAAATAATCTACAACAGAATATTAGCAAACCACATCTAGAAACCTACAAAAAGGTTATACCTTGTGATCAAGTGGAATTTATCCCAAGAATGCAAGAGTTACTTAATATGTGAAAATTAGTGTAATACACTATCTTAAAAGAATAAAGGGAAAAAGTCACGTGGTCATTTCAATAGATGCAAAGGAAGGGCATTTGGCAGAACCCAACACCCATTCATTTGAGCAAACACCAGGAAATAGTAAGGACAAGGAAGCCAGGTATGTTGCAATCCATGGTGTCGCAGAGTCAGACACGACTTAGCGACTGAACAACTTCCATTCATAATAAAACTCTTAAATGAGGGATTGAAAGGAACATCCTTGGCCTGATAAAATGCATCAGTACTTTAAAAAAGAAAAACGCTTGGAGCTAAAATCATACTTGACAATGAAAGACTGAATACTTTTCTCTGTAAGTTTGGAAATAAAGCAAGGATGTTTACTCTTAGCACTTCAGGTCAACAGCATTCTGGAAGGAAAGAAAGGAGAGAGAAAGAGAAAAGAAGGAAGAGAAGAAAGGATGAAAGAAGAAAGAAAAAAAAATGAAAAGCAAGGAAATAAGAGAGGCAGGGAGATAGGAAGGGAAAAGACGGATAGGAAGGAAAGAACAGGTAGGGAAAGAAAGGTGGGGAGAGAGAGAGAAAGGGAAGAAAGGAACAATAAAATTAAATTGGAAAGGAAGAAGTAAATGATTTGTATTTGCAAAAGATAAAAAACCTTAAGGAATTCATAGTTGTAAAGAATTTGCCTGCCAGTGCAGGAGTCATAAGAAATATGGGTTTGATCCCTGGGTTGAGCATGGCAGCCCACTTCAGTATTCTTGCCTGGAGAATCCCATGGAGAGAGGAGCCTGGCAGGTGACAGTTCATAGCATTGCACTGAGTCAGACACAACTGAAGTGACTTGGCACACATAATAAATATGCAATGTTGCAGAATAAGACCAGTATACAAAGATCTATCATATTTCTCTGTAAAATCTCAAGAGGCATATTTTTGCAGAAATTTGACATGGGAATGCAAAGGATACCAAACAGAGACAATAGCTTTGAAATAGAAGAACAAAGCAAATGTAGGACTTAAACTTCTTCCTTTCAAAAATTACTCTAATGCTACAATAATCAAGACAGTGTGGCACTAGCATAAGTATAGATTAAGAGTTTAAAATATTTATGGTCAATTGATTTTGGACAAATGTACCAAACCAATTCAGTGGAGCAAAGGTTGTCTTTTTTATCAGACATTGCTGGGGAAATTTGATATCCATATACACAAAATTCAGAAGATTTTGTTAAATATAAAAGCCAAATTATTAATTTCTAGGAGAGAATATTTGTGACCTTCAGTTCAGTTGCTCAGTTGTGTCCAACTGTTTGCGACCCCATGGATTGCAGCATGCCAGGCCTCCCTGTCCATCACCAACTCCCGGAGTTTACTCAAACTCACGTCCATTGAGTCAGTGATGCCATCCAACCATCTCATCTTCCGTCGTCCCCTTCTCCTCCCACATTCAATCTCTCCCAGCAACAAAGTGAAAGTGAAGTCGCTCAGTCATGTTCAGCTCTTTGTGACCCCATGGACTGTAGCCTACCAGGCTCCTCTGTCCATGAGATTTTGCAGGTGAGAAGACTGGAGTGGGCTGCCATTTCCTTCTCCAGGGGATCTTCCCAACCCAGGGACTGAACCCAGGTCTCCTGCATTGGAAGCAGACGCTTTACCATCTGAGCCACCAGGGAAGTCTCCAGGGTCTTTTCAAATGAGTCAGCTCTTTGCATCAGGTAGGTGGCCAAAGTATTGGAGTTTCAGCTTCAACATCAGTCCTTCCAATGAATATTCAGGACTGATTTCCTTTAGGATGGACTGGTTGGATCTCCTTGCAGTCCAAGGGACTCTCAAGAGTCTTCTCCAACACCACAGTTCAAAAGCATCAATTCTTCAGCACTCAGGTTTCTTTATAGTCGAACTCTCTCATCCACACATGACTACTGGAAAAACCATAACTTTGACTAGACAGACCTTTGTTGGCAAAGTAATGACTCTGCTTTTTAATATGCTGTCTAGGTTGGTCATAACTTTCCTTCTAAGGGGTAAGCATCGTCTTTTTATTTCATGGCTGCAGTCACCATCTGCAGTGATTTTGGAGCCCCCCAAAAAATAAAGTCTATGACTGTTTCCACTCTTTCTCCATCTATTTGCCATGAAGTGATGGGACCAAATCCCATGATCTTAGTTTTCTGAATGTTGAGTTTAAGCCAACTTTTTCACTCTCCTCTTTCACTTTCATCAAGAGGCTTTTTAGTTCTTCTTCACTATTTGCCATAAGGGTGGTGTCATCTGCATATCTGAGGTTATTGATGCTTCTCCCGACAGTCTTGACTCCAGCTTGTGCTTCCTCCAGCTCAGCGTTTCTCATGATGTGCTCTGCACCTAAGTTTAATAAGCAGGGCGACAATATACAACCTTGACGTGCTCCTTTTCCTATTTGGAACCAGTCTGTTGTTCCATGTCCAGTTCTAACTGTTGCTTCCTGACCTGCATACAGATTTCTCAAGAGGCAGGTCAGATGGTCTGGTATTCCCATCTTGTTCAGAATTTTCCAGTTTATTGTGAGCTGACTATATAGAGCTTCTCCATCTTTGGCTGCAAGGAATATAATCAGTCTGATTTCAATGTTGACCACCTGGTGATGTCCATGTGTAGAGTCTTCTCTTGTGTTGTTGGAAGAGGGTGTTTGCTATGACCAGTGCATTCTCTTGGCAGAATTCTATTAGCCTTTGCCCTGCTTCATTTTGTATTTTAAGGCCAAATTTGCCTGTTAATCCAGGTGTTTCTTGACTTCCTACTTTTGCATTCCAGTCCCCTATAATGAAAAGAACATCTTTTGGGGGGTGTTACTTCTAGAAGGTCTTATAAATCTTCATAGAACCATTCAACTTCAGCTTCTTCAGCATTACTGGTTAGGGCATAGACTTGGGTTACCATGATATTGGATGGTTTGACTTGGAAACAATCAGAGATCATTCTGTCGTTTTTGAGTTTGCATCCAAGTACTGCATTTCAGACTCTTCTGTTGACTATGATGGCTACTCCATTTCTTCTAAGGGATTCTTGCCCATAGTAGTAGATATAATGGTCATCTGAGTTAAATTCACCCATTCCAGTCCATTTTAGTTCTCTGATTCCTAAAATGTTGACATTCACTCTTGGCCTCTCCTGTTTGACCACTTCAAATTTGTGACCTTGGGTTAAGCAGATATCTTAGATACAACAGAACCATGACCAATAAAAAAATAAATTGATAAATTAGACTTCTTCAACATTAAGAACTTTTGCATTTCAAAAGACATTAAGAAAATGAAAATACAACCTTACAGGATGGAGAAATACTTTCAAATTGTATATCTGATAAAGGATTTATATCTAGAATACATATATAGAACTCTCAAAACTCAATAATAAAATAAAGCAATCTGATTAAAATTGAAGATTTCAGTAAATATTTCATCAAAGAATATATGCAAATGTCTAAGCATGAAAACATCTTGAGCCATTAAGGAAGTGAAAACTGAAACCAAAATGAGATATCTCTACAATGTCTAGAGTGGCTATGACAAAAAAATTTTAAAAACTCAATATCTAGTGTTGAAAAAGATGGATAAACTGATAGGACTATGAACTTGTAAAGCCTCTTTGGAAAACAGGATGGTATTTTCTTAAATAGTTAAACAGAAACATAGCACATAACCCAAACAATTTTATTCCATGAAAGCTACCCAAGATACTTGAAATCATATGTTCATATAAAGATGTGCACAAAAATATTCATAGCAGCATTACTTATAATAGACAACTGCTGAAACAATGCAAACATCCAAGAACTGATAAATGAATAAGCATAATGAGGTATATCCACACAATGGAATATTATTTAGCCATAAAAGAGAATGGGGTACTGACATGTGCTGCAACATAGGTAAACCTGAAAAAAATAGTGGCTAATTAAAAGCAGCCATGCACAAAAGATTATGTAGTATATGATTCCATTTACATAAACATTTCAGGAAAGGCTAATTCAGAGAAACAGTAAATCAGTGGTTGTCTCAGGCTGAGGGTAGGAATTGAGGGCTAACTGCAAAAGGATATGAGTGAACTCTTTGGGGTAATGGAAATATTTGTAGTGATGGTTGCATAATTCTATAAACTTACTAAAAATCATTAAATTGACCCTTAAAATTTTATTATGAATAAAGTATGCCTCAATAATGCTGTTTAAAAATATTGCTGAGGACTTGAAGCCTACAGGAACAGATTTTTCAAGTTCCTAGAACCTCTTAATTAAAAATAAAACTGAAAGTCTTTATGTTAATGATTTGAGGACTTGTGGCAATATTAAGAAATGTATGGTAGGTGTGATCTACATTCTGGGGTGTGAGTATGTTATGAAGGCAAAGAAGAAACTGTAATTTTGTTCTGTGAAAAAAGTTAGAGTGTGCAAAAACTGAGGTGGTAGTACACATTTATCATTATTATTAAGTCGGCTGTTCAGTTTCCATCTCTTGCTAGGCAAGGAACATGTTAATAGTCTTATCCAGATGTCTTGAACAACCACACTTTTGTTGATAAGGCTTGCTTGTGCTTGGTGTGTGGTACAAGATTAGGACAGAAAAGTGGAATGATTTTGGGACTGGGAAAGACAGAACACAAATTCACCATAACCTGGATTGAAACGTACCTAAAACAAATGTTTTGTTTTTTAAATAGACTTTATTTTAGACCAATTGTAGGTTCACAGCAAAATCAAACAGCCAGGTACAGAGAATTCCCATATACCACGTGGTACATTTGCTACAATCAATGAACCTACACTGACACATCATTATTACCCAAGGCCATAGTTTATATTAGGATTTATTTTCTTTATTTGGCCGCACTACATAGCATGTGGGATCTTAGTTCCCTGACCATGGATTGAACCTATACCCCCTGAAGAGGAAGAATGGATTCTTAGCCACTGGACCACCAGTGAAGTCCTTAGGGTTAATTCTCAATATCCTTTCTATGGGTTATGATAACACATTATCGACCATCATAGCGTAATACTACCCTGCCCTGAAAATGCTCTGTGCTCTTCCTGTTCATTCCTTCTTTCCCTCAATTCCTGACAACCATTTTACTATCTCCATACTTTTGTCTTTTCCAGAATGTCACATAATTGGAATCATACAGTAGATGCCTCTTTAGATTGGATTCTTTCACTTAGTAGTATGTATTTAAGGTTTCTCCTTGTCTTTTCATGGCTTGATAGCTCATTTCTTTTTAGCAATGGGCAATATCCCATTTTATGAATGACATCTTGGTTGTTTCTAAATTTGGCCAATTATGAATAACATCTGGGTACAGGTTATTGTGCAGATCTGTTTCCAGTTCATTTGGGTGAATAACAAGGAGTGCAGTTGTTAGCTTGTATAAGCAAATGTCTTTTTGATAAAGGACAGTATGCTACCATTACCGAAGAAAAGACATGATGTTAACAGTGGATTTAATTATTTTTTAAATTGTCTGTTTATTTTCTTTGCTACAACTGAAACTCTGTGGGGGCTGGAGTTTTGTTTATTAGCTTACTTTTGTATCTTTAGCACCTAAAATAGTCATAACCGTAGCATCTAACACTTTTTGAATGATTACTTTGTGCATGCCATATATTTTCTTTCGTTAAATGCTTAAAACAGCTTTGTGAAGTGGATACTATCAGTATCTCCATTTCCCAGTTTAAGAGACAGAGACAGACAGGTTGGGTAACTTGCCTCAAACCACACACTCTTGAGGCAGAGCTATGATCTGGACCCAGGCAGCCTGATTGGACCTGTGCATTTAGCCACTGGATTAGACATTTAGTTTAAAGGGTTCAAGGTCTAGAAGAGACATGTCTGGATCCAATGGAGAGAAGTTCATGGCACCTTCAGAACTTCTGGCTAGATGCAGAAACATACATAGCTTTGGGTTGTTTTCCTTGTGGGAGAAGTGAGTGCTTTCCTTTACTGTATGTGTACATGTTAGAAGAGATGTCTGTTGATGGTGTAAAGTGCAGTGGACTTCTGTAGTTTTTATCTGCCCAGCACACCTTTCTCTCTTCTTCAGATGTTAGCCTCCCTTTTGCTTTGAAGGGGCTTCCCTGGTGGCTCAGACTGAAAAAAAAAATCTGCCTGCAATTCAGGAGACCTAGGTTTGATCCCTGGGTTGGGAAGATACCCTGGAGATGGAAATGGCTATTTACTCCAGTATTCTTGCCTGGAGAATTCTATGGACAGAGGAGCCTGGCTGGCTACAGAATCCATGGGGTCACAAGAGAGTCAGACACTAAAGAGTGGCTAACACTTCACTTTGCTTTGAAGAGTTTTTCTCCTTGCTTCAGTCAGAACAAGCTGTCTCCTGCATCTGTCTATTAGAGCATTTCCCTGGGATTCTTATATACTAGACTAGAAAGGGAGCCCCTTCTGTCTTTTTCTCCTCCTTGAGTGTATTAGCTTTTGAATTTAGAATTCCATAAAGACAGCAAAGAATTTTCCAAGACTGACTGCCCCTGTGTGATGGAGTAAAATTACATTCAATTTACAGTAGAATTTAGTTAAGCAAAATTCTTTTCACATTAAATGATGGTAATTATGCTTATATTAATTCCCAAATATCTCATTAAAGCATTAGGAAAAGAGCTTAATTGAATATGATTTGTCTTCTGGTCGAGGAGGGTTCCTTTCCTTGTACAAAGTTCTGCTGGTCTTCTGTGAGTTCTGCTGTGCTCCTGTGTCTCTCAATAGTCTATGCCAGGGTTAGTTACTTCCTTTCATTGGAGCAGCTTGTTCTTGCAGTAGCCTGAAATATGGGCCCCGCACCCTAGAAAGATATCAAGTCTTAATTTCTGGAATCTGTAATGTTACCTTATTTGGAAGAAAGATCTTTACAGATATGATTAAGACTTGCGATGGGAAGATCATCCTGGTTTATCCTAGTGGATCCTAAGTGCCATCATGTGTATCTTTATTAGAGGGAAGCAGAGGGAGTTTTGTTCAGAGATGGCAATATGAGGACAGAGCAGAGGGAGATTTCAATATACTGGCCTTGAAAACTGAAGTGATGTGGCCACAAATCAAGAAATGTTAGAAGCCACAGGAAGTTGGAAGAGACAAGGAACAGTTTCTCCACTAGAATCTCTGGAGGGAATGCAGCTATGCCAACACCTTGTTTTTGGTTCAGTGCCACTGGCTTCAGACTTCTGGGCTTTAGAACTGTAGTAAAAGAATTTCTATTGTTTTCAGGTACCAAGTTTGCAGTAATTTTTTACAGTAGCCACAGGAAAATAATACAGTACTATTTCCTGACACTTCTTATTTATCCCCAAATCCTTTGAATTCAAATCTTTGTCAATAGTATTATCAAGGTGGTTTTCATTTTTTCCAAAAATGTTTTGTAGAATGTGGGTTGCTTGCTCTATTTATTGACTCACATAGTATGCACATCTTTCCTCTTTTCTCACCTTCCCCCTTTTCCATGCACTCTTTGTTTTGGCTATGATATTTTACTTTGGTCTATTTCTGTATTGACTGCCCTCAGGGGTGTATCAAGATAATCATATTCTCATCCTTCTGATAAAAAGTAACTTTATTATTGGGAGCCAAGCTGATACAAACTTCTCCAGTGAGAAGAAATATGAATATCCCTTATGGCTGCAAAGACCTGGCAGTTACTAATAATGTCATTTTAGGTCAGGAAGCAACAGTTAGAACTGGACATGGATCAACAGACTGGTTCCAAATAGGAAAAGGAGTACGTCCAGGCTGTATATTGTCACCCTGCTTATTTAACTTCTACGCAGAGTACATCATGAGAAACACTGGGCTAGAAGAAGCACAAGCTGGAATCAAGATTGCCAGGAGAAATGTCAATAACCTCAGATATGCAACTAACACCACCTTTAAGGCAGAAAGTGAAGAGGAACTAAAACGCCTCCTGATGAAAGTGAAAGAGGAGAGTGAAAAAGTTGGCTTAAAGCTCAACATTCAGAAAACGAAAATCATGGCGTCTGGTCCCATCACTTCATAGCAAATAGATGGGGAAACAGTGGACACAGTGTCAGACTTTATTTTTTGGGGCTCCAAAATCACTGTAGATGGTGATTGTAGCCATGAAATTTTGACACTTACCCCTTGGAAGGAAACTTATGACCAAACTAGGTAGCATATTCAAAAGCAGAGACATTACTTTGCCAACAAAGGTCCATCTAGTCAAGGCTATGGTTTTTCCAGTGGTCATGTATGGATGTGAGAGTTGGACCGTGAAAAAGGCTGAGGGCCGAAGAATTGATGCTTTTGAAGTGTGGTGTTGGAGAAGAACTCTTGAGAGTTCCTTGGACTGCAAGGAGATCCAACCAGTCCATCCTAAAGGAGATCAGTCCTGGGTGTTCATTGGAAGGACTAATGTTAAAGCTGAAACTCCAATACTTTGGCCACCTGATGTGAAGAGTTGACTCATTGGAAAAGACCCTGATCCTGGGAGGGATTGGGGGCAGGAGGAGAAGGGGATGACAGAGGATGAGATGGCTGGATGGCATCACCGACTCAATGGACATGGGTTTGGGTAAACTCCGGGAGTTGGTGATGGACAGGGAGGCCTGGCATGCTGCAGTTCATGGGGTCACAAAGAGTCAGACACAACTGAGCGACTGTACTGAACTGAACTGAATGCTCAGTAGCGTATAAAGTACCTTTTCTTCTTAGTATGTCTTAAAACATTTTTGTATACTTTAGTAAGTCAAAAGAAAATTCAGAGGGCTTTATTCAATGTGAATATTTTATTGTGTGAGAAACAAACTGCTAACAGGGAGACTTCAAGTGGAAAGTGTTAGACTTTGGCTTTCAGTAGTTATACTTTGGCTTATAAAGCCTGAATGAATAAGCACATTGTTTTCTCTTGTGATTGGTTAATTTTGTGTTTGTTTGATTGCCTACACTTAACTTGTTTGTAGCTGGCAAGCAAGGAAGTTGGAAAGTCTTGCTGTAAGGACATGAAGAAAGCTTAAGTTTTGTTTATGATCAGCATTTCTAATAAATCAGGACAGTTCAAGTGTTGGTTATTGACTGAGTTTTTTATTCAGTGGTATATTCAAAGAGTGACCTCAATTTTTTTTTCTTTAGCAGAAATGAAAGTGGGCACCTGAGATCAAAGTACCTAGGATTAAATCTCAACTCTTGCACTTCTTAATTAATGACTTTTTGTAAATTGTCTACACTAACCTGTTTAAGCCTTGGCATTTCTTATCTGTAAAATATGGATGGTGATAAGGTTATTGTAAGGATTAAATGAGTTAATATATGCAAAGCACTGAGACACAGTGTCTGGCACATAGCAAATGCTTGTCCAATGCTGCTTCTATCATCATCATCATCATCAAGATCATTGTCAATGATGATGGCATCATGTCCATTGGACTGGTTGGATGGTCCATGGACTGGTTGGATGGCATCACTGACTCAATGGGCATGAGTTTGAGTAAATTCCAAGAGTTGGTGATGGACAGGGAGGCCTGGCATGCTGCAGTCCACGGGGTCATAAAGAATTGGACATGACTGAGCAACTGAACTGAACTGATGACAGACTGAAAAAACAAGCTAATAAAATAACAGCAAGTTGAGTCAGATACTTCGAGGACCACAAGCCAGATTCTGAGATGGAGACAGGGAACAGCAAGGTTACATGGGGCAGGATGGGTTCCAAGGTAGCAGGGGAAGGCTCTCTGAGGAGTGGACATCGAGGAGAAATTGATAGGATGAGAATGAGTCTGACATAAGAGGAGCTGCAGAAAGAACATTCTGGTTAGAGGATATAGCACATGTTTGTGTGTTAGAAGATGGCAAAAAATACCAGAGTGTCAGTAGGGAAGAGGACAGCTCTAGGAGCTACAGGAGATGGCTTTGTGGCCGTAGGCATGGGCCGCATCACGCAGGAAGTGACAGGTCCTTGGAAGGAGTTTGGATTTCATTCCAAATGCAGTGGGAAGCCTTTGAATAATTTTAAACTGTGGAGTTTTAAGAGGACTATGGCTGTAAGAGGACTGGGGAGGGAGGTGGGCCTTGGTGGTTGGAGAAGGGGAATGAGAAAGGTCAGTTTGTTTGCCCTTGGCATCACTTCAGACAGAGATAATGTTTTCTGGACTTGGGCTCCAGCAGCCTGTAAGAGATAGATCAGCCATTCTGGGGGGAGGTAAAATCAAAAAGACTTGTCGACTGATGGGATCTGGAGTCTGAGGAAAAGGGAGGGATCAGGAATTATGTCAGTGTTGTAAAGTAATAATAGAAGTGTAACTCATGAAATCAGTCATGGTTCTTCTTGTTAGCAAGTCATTTTTATTTAGAATGTATGCAGGTAGGATTAGTATATGTGCCACACTATCATATAGTTATCTATATTTCTAAATCAATTTGATTTTTCTCTGGGACCAAAGTGGTTCCATTGCTTAAAAAGCTCTGCCTCGATCAGTGCCTTTAATAGCCATTAATATAAATAGAAATGTTTTAAATTTTGATTAGGATAGCTAAATTTTGCTAAATCAGACTGATTGCAAAATTGACTTAAATAGTTTGAGTTATGTAACATTTTTCAAGGGAAATCAGTTTTATTACTTTGAAATTCATAGAGCATCTCAAACTAGACTGAGAAAATACTGCCAAATAGAGGAGATACCATAGGACCCACTTTAGTGCTTGATAAGATGGTTTTAATTAGCACTGCAAGTATTCATAATTGAATGTTACTATAATTTTTGAAATTTTTATTCTACAGTAAATTAAGTGAAACCATTTCAGTTTTGCTTACATTATTTCCTTGACAAGATCCTTTTAAAAATAGATACTACAGGTATTATTCTATGTTTAAATTACTTTCATTTGTTATTAATAGAGTACCAGTAACAGAGCTTTATAGTTGTATAACTTCTCAGTCAGTATTTAAATGTCTTCAAGTTATACAACATGAAATGTCTGCTTAAAAATTGAAGCTGAGGAGAACTGCAAAGTATCTGTGCGCTTTTTTTTTTCTGTGTTGTTATCCTGAGTAGCTATTTCTTAACTTAAAATCCATCCATTTGAAGTAGACTAACCCCTCTTCCAGTTAGGCCTCTCACAGCTCTTGACAGACAAGAAACACTTGTGTTGCCTCTATAATCTTCAACCCAAGTGGTAGTTCAGCCTGTCTGAACATTGTAAGTATTAGGGATAAACCCCTAAATGAGCTCACTTTATTTGGTTAGGGACCATGTTAAACTAGATACTTGTTTATGTTGATCTGAAGTCTCTGTAGCTTTTACTCGTTAATTTTGGTTTGACTCACAGAGCTACGCAGGACATATGTGTTGCCCTTCCCCGCGTGAGGATGTGTGTGTTTGCTTCTACACCCACGTCTAGATGGGCATCTACCTGTACATCCACCTCCACGCCTGCACCACAGGCTTTGTCTGTGTGTCTCTCTCACTGTGTTGAGAGCTGCATTAACTTAAATGTGAAGCAAAATTTTTCTTTTCTGAAAGGTGTTTTGACTGACCTTCTCTAGTTTCTCTAGATTTTTCCCCCTCATAATAATGAACCTCAAGGGAAACACTGGTGCATTTTGGGTTGTCCTCTGCTGGACAGATAGCATTACCTTGAGTTAGTTCTGGGGCTATTACCATTTGAAGTTTTGCTACCTCGGGTGTGTTGAGTTCATGACACTGCCATTCTTAGAGTTGAAAACTCCC
Organism: Capricornis sumatraensis; assembly: GCF_032405125.1. Classification (NCBI taxonomy): domain Eukaryota; kingdom Metazoa; phylum Chordata; class Mammalia; order Artiodactyla; family Bovidae; genus Capricornis; species Capricornis sumatraensis. The sequence continues at coordinate 192,229,635 of NC_091069.1, read as the reverse complement.
TCTCTCTGCTCAGTTTGGGGAATCTTACAGAAGTGAGGCCACTTTTCCTCTTCGATCATGGAACTCTGAAGCCTTGGTGTTTTCCCTTCTGAAACACTCCAACATGATATCCATAGGCCTAGAGCTTTGAAAACAAAGACCTGTTCTGGGTTGACTTGGGAGTGGCCCAGCCCATCTAACTCTTCTTTTTTTTTTTTAAACAAAGACAAAAAAAAAAAAAAAAGACTCACCTCCCCCTTAGACCAAGGCAAGTCCAGATTTGAAGGACATAAGGCTTGGCCAGTATTCCATTTTTTAAAATAAATAATTGTTCAGTGCCTATTCTTCTCCCTACTCTCTGTCAGGTACTATTTTAGGTGCTTAATAAATAATGGTAACCAAACTAGACAGTATTTCTGCCTTCATGCAGCTTATATTTTTGGTGGAGGGGACAAATGCTAAATAATAAACATGGTATACAGCTAAGGATGATATAAGCGTTAAAGGTGATATATACTAAAGACAAAGTAAAACACTCTCCTGTGTCATGTGAGGAGTCCCATTTTTACTCCCAAGTTAAAATAAGTTAGATTTTTCAATGTTATTCCCTTATATTAAAAATCCCAATAAATTGCCTAGCTGTAATCATCACTGCCATACCTGAGTGCCTACAGTGTGGCAGGTGTGTGGTAGATATTGTCGTATTTAATTCTTACATCAGTACAAATGTTACAGAGCACTTACTATATTCTAGGTAAATTCTAGATACACACATTCTAGATACTGTGTTAAGCATTTTATGCAATGTTATCTTACCTATCTTACCCTTGGAAAGTTAAATATAATATCCTCATTTGGGGGTGGGGGGGTGCTTCCTGGGTAGCTTAGCTGGTAAAAAATTTGCCTGCAATGGAGGAGACCCTGGTTCGATTCCTGGGTCAGGAAGTTCCCCTGGAGAAGAAATAGGCTACCCACTCCAGTATTCTTGGGCTTCCCTGGTGGCTAAGATGGTAAATAATCTGCCTGCAATGCAGGAGACCTGGGTTTGATCCCTGGGTTGGGAAGATATCCTGGAGAAGGGCATGGCAACCCACTCCAGTATTCTTGCCTGGAGAATTCCCATAGACAGAGGAGCCTGGCGGGCTGCAGTCCTGGGGTTGCAATGAGTCAGACACAACTGAGTGACTAAGCACAGCACATACACATTTTTCAGAGGAGAGAGTTGAAAACCTATGAGGTTAGGTAAGTTGTTCCAGGTGACACAGTCCTACGGGACAAAGTAGGGATTCAGAAATGAAAGAAGTCAGTCTAGCTGAAGCCCACAGCCTTCCCTAAGATTCTGGACCACCACTGAAAGGGATGACTTTGTCCCTGTGTGGTCCCCTGCTGCCTCAACACTAGCATCTATAGTGGGACATATTTTATTAACGAGGTTATTCATTCATTCCTGGAAAAAACATTGACTGTGCTAGGATTCTGATTTTCAAAGATGGAGAAGCAATAGCCCCGACCCAGAACGAACTCATGGTCTGATGAGGAAATAGATATGCAAAAATTTGTTGTCATAAAATGTAATCAGTTTTATAATAAAGGTATGCCTACCATGGCAAAGCTCTGAGGCCCTTCTGACCTCTGAACTTAGAGAAGGCATTTTAGGGCACTTTAGGACTTAGAGTTTCTGGGGTTTTTACCTACAATAAGAAATATATTCTAGATCATGAACAATACACATGTACACATGCAATTAAAAGTACAGTGTTTGGCTGAAACAAAAATTTCATGGAAAAACAGCTCATGCCGAGTGCAGACACTATTCTAAGATGCTTTCTTTAAAACACTTACTTTCTTGAAACAAAATATTTGGTCTTAAGACCTTGTGTGAAGATGTGAGACGAATCAGGTATTGCAGGATGAGGTAGGGAAGGGTAATCTGGAAAAAGAATGTCTTCTACAAAGGCCCTGAGGCAGGAAAGGAGTGTGGAAGGATAAAGGCTAAAGCTGAAGCCGGAAAGATACATGGGCAGCAGCTTGTGAAGGTTGTGACCAGCCTATGGGTGAGCTCACATGTGTGCATGTGTTCTGAATCACTTCAGTCGTGTCCAACTATTTGTGACCCTAGGGACTGTAGCCCACCAGGCTCTCTATCCATGGAGTTCTCCAGGCAAGTATATGGAGTGGGATGCCATGCCTTCCCCCAGGGGATCTTCCCAACATGAGGACCGAACCTGCATCTCTTGCATCTCCTGCATTAGCAGGAGGGTTCTTTACTACTAGCGTCACCTGGGAAGCCCATTGGTGAGCTCACAAATATATTTTATTCTTTAGATCAGTGTGTCTCAGATTTAATGCCCACATGAAACACCTGGAGATCTTGTTAAGATGCGGATCTTGTTCAGTAATTCTGGAATGGGGTCCTAGTTTTTGCATTTCTAACAAGCTCCCAGGTGATGTATATTGGTTAGTGCAGCTCTATATCATGGGGGTACTATTGAAGAATTTTAATCAGAAATGAAATGAGTAGATTTTTCCTTTAGAAAAATTATTGTAATGTTCAGGTAGAGAATAAATTCTGAGAATCTGAGTGGGAACTCAGTTTGGACATTGTAGCTTAAGTCAAATCTGCTTGAGATCCAAATGAGAATAGGAATTTGACTAAAAAGAAGAGGAGAAAATGTAGAGGAATTTATAAGATATAATTCAGAGGTTTTGGTGAGTAATAGAGGTTGAGACTGAAAGGCCAACAAGAATGGGCTTGGGATTTGTTGCTTGAGAAAAAGTGTTGCTTTTTATCCAGATAGAAAAGGAAGATTGTTTGCTCTGAAGAATGTTTGTTTGAGCTGCCCTTCCCTTTCTTTTTCCTCCCCTCCCCTTACTCTCTCCTCTTACCACCCCTCCCCTCTCTGTCTCTCCAGTCCTGCCCCCACAACTTGCTTCTCCCATTCCCTGAAGCCTTGTGGAAAACAATGAGGTTGATTTTTTAACATAATGAGCTGGCTTTGGGAGTGGAGTTAGGGGAGTGGATTTGGGAACCATTAGCATACAGATCAGAGGAGATCTTAAAGAGGAAAAGGTGGCCTGAGAATATGTAGAGCGAAGAGGATCAAAGTAGAGTCTTTCCGAGATGAGGGAGAGTCCCTCATTGAAATTGCTGGAGCCAGGAATGTGGAATTAGAGGCACTGGAGAATCAGGGAGGTGGTCAGAATCCAAGAATCCAGGGAGAGAGAGTTTCAGGAAAGGTGAGTTAGAGAGTTAACAGTGAGTAAGTCAAAGGAGAGAATTACTGCTTTCCTGAATGAAGCCATGGAGAGAGATGGGAGGGTTAATTACAGAACCTTGAAAAATTATATCTTATATTTTCAGGACTGTATGTGACTTAGGGAAGAGCTGGAAGTCTGAATACAGTAGATCAAGGAGAAAATTGACTCATATTTATTGCCTGTGAAGCACAAAAGAAGGGAATGATTCAGATATGTTGTTGTTATTTTGGGTCTGGGCACTTAGGATGATACACGAGGGAATCAGGAGAAGGACCTGGGTTTTTTTGTGTGTGGGAAAGGGCATATAAAGATATTTTGGATATGTTGATTTGAGGCTTCAGTGTCATAGCCTAATAGAAATGTCTTATCATTTACCATCTGAGCCACCAGGGAAGCCCATAGTTTACCTGAAATGTGGCATTAGTTTGGATAGGCCAGGGTTGGAAATGTAATTTTTCAATAAAATTTATAAGAAGAGGGAACCCTCCAATACTGTTGGTGGGAATGTAAACTTGTGCAGCCACTATGGAGAGCAGTTTGGAGGTTACTTAAAAAACTAAAAATAGAGTTTCTATATAATCTAGCAATCCCACTTCTGGGCATTTATACAGAGAAAACCTTAATTGAAAAAGATCCATGCACCCCATGTTTATAGCAGCTCTATTTACAATAGCCAAGACATGGAAGCAACCTACATGTCCATCAAGAGATGAATGGATAAAGATATGGTATATATATGCATATATATGTAGTGTGTATATGTATATACACACACACACAATGGAATATTAGTGATGAAATAATGCCATTGGCAGCAACATGAATGGACCTAGAGATTAGCATACTAAGTGAAGTGACTCAGGCAAATATTGTATTATATCACTTATATGTGGAATCTAAAAAGTGATACAAATGAACTTATTTACAAAGCAGAAATAGACTCACAAACACAGAAAACAAACTTATGGTTATCAAAGGGGATAAAGGTGGGGGAAAGGATAAATTTAGAATTTGGAATTAACAGGTACCACACTGCTATATATAAAGCAGATAAAGTCCTACTGTATAGCACAGTAAGTACTCAAAATCTTATACTTCTTTCCTATAATGGAAAATAATAAGAATACACATACACATATATAGTTTTACAATTTTACAGTATATATACATCCATATAAATATATGATGGAATCACTTTGCTGTACACCTGAAACATTGTAAATCAACTATACTTCAATAAAAAATAAATACCATTCACAGAGATGTGATTGTAAGAGTTGAGTTCCTTGTAATTCTGAAAGGAATACATATTTTAGACCTTGAGTTATTTTATCTATTTTAGGGAACTCGTCTATTTTAGGGGCCTGCTATGTTAAGTCAGTTTTAAAATTTGTACACTTCACTGAGATGCCAGAGGGGCAAATAGGGGGTAAAATCTAGCCAGGAGTTTTGCTGATCCAGTGTATATATCCATCCTGGGGTGGGGAGGGGGATGCCATTTAATAACTCATATTCCCAGAGGAAACATCTTTCATTAATTTGCAGAAAGGCACTATATGTATCAACATGCCTTGAAAGGGAGCCAGGCTGATATGTGGACAGATGAAGAATAATTATTTAGATTTACCAACATGAATGGTAATGTTGGTTATGTGCTCTTTGTAAATGAATTGGCCATCAAGTCCCTGGGAAAACCCTTCTGTCTGAGTTTCAAGCTCATTGTTTTCTTCTTCACATGGTCTTCCCTGCTGTCAACACAGCTATGCCTTACTGAAGCATATAAGGTAATAGCACCATGGACACGACTGAGCGACTTCACTTTCACTTTTCACTTTCATGCATTGGAGAAGGAAATGGCAACCCACTCCAGTGTTCTTGCCTGGAGAATCTCAGGGACAGGGGAGCCTGGTGGGCTGCCGTCTCTGGGGTCGCACAGAGTCGGACACGACTGAAGCGACTTAGCAGCAGTAGCAGCAGCAGCAGTATACATAATTGGATGTATACCCAGAAGTGGAATTGCTAGCTATGGCACTTCCATATTCTAGAAGTTTTCTTCTTATTAACAGAAGTTTCTTGAAAAGTCTAGCACTTAAACTGCCATTGCTTCTTCCTTGTAACAAAGGCATGATATACATGTAACTCCTATACTGAGTAATCTGTATTCAGTTCTCTTCTCTGCACCTTCAACTATGCTCTGTCATGTTCCTGGCAGTTAATAATATCTTGGGATATTCCATAACTTTACAGTCACATATTGTTGCTAAATACTGGTGCACCCAGTTAAACACTCTGGGCTTCTCACTTTCCCTCCCTCCCCTCGCCCCCTCCCCTCGCCCCCCGCCCCAGTTCCAGCTTGACTGAGCAATTAACAGGGGTAAGAGGTAAGGTCTGCTCTTCCATGTACCTCCCTTCCTGTGCTTAGTTTATGGCTCCCCATGGGTACAAGGAGAAAAAGGCCAAGTGCCTACCTCTTGGTTTTTACTCTCCTTTTCTAGACATTTGCCATAGAGAAGCATTTCCTTGGCTGCAACTGGCAAGTCTCTATATTTAGCCTCACCTGCAACAAAACTACTTGGGCCCTGTTGAAACATCTTAGGAGTCTTCGGCTTTGTCTTCTGCCCCTAACTGATTGGATCTCAGTTGTCTGTGTTACACAGAATCTGTATATATTGGCACATGCATATCTTCCCCTGTTGTCTGATGCCTTTGTACTAACAGCTCCTTGGGGCAGGAATTTTTGTGGATCCATTATGTTTGGATTTTATTTGTATTTTAAACTTTAAGCTTAGCAATTCCCAGTTGTGGAAGCACATCTCGTTTCCTTATCTTAGTGCTAAACACTGAAGCAGGCTTTGGCATAGATTCTGACTTAGCCTGTGTGCTGTGCTAAGTTGCTTCAGTAGTGTCTGACTCTTTGCGACCTTATGAACTGTAGCCCACCAGGCTCCTCCTCTGTTATGGGATTCTCCAGGCAAGAATACTGGAATGGGTTGCCATGCCCTCTCCCAGGAGATCTTCCTGACCAGGGATCAAACTGGCATCTCTTATGTCTCCTGAACTGGCAGGCGGGTTCTTTACCACGTAGCACCACCTGGGAAGCCCTCCCCTTAGCCTGGCCTACCTCTGTTTCATAAATACAGCTGTGGCTTGGTGCTCCTCCTAGTTTTCCTCCTTCTTCATAAACCAACTCATAAAAATAAGAGTTAAAAAATGTTTAATTTCCTTAAAAATTAAAATGTAAAAAGAAAATAAATGTCACTTGAAATTACATTATCCAAGAATAAAAACTATTGCCACTTTTAATGTATATATCTATATTACATATATAAAACACATATACTATTCATATATATATATATATATATATATATATCTCAAATCTGTGTGCTTAGTCTCCCAGTCGTCTCCAACTCTTTGCGACTCCATGGACTGTAGCTCACCGGGGTCCTCTGCTCATGGGATTCTCCAGGCAAGAGTTCTGGAGTGGATTGCTATTTCCTTCTCCAGGGGATCTTCCTGATCCAGGGATCAAACCCAGGTCTCCTGCATTCTCTACCGTCTGAATCACAAAGGAAGCCCATATCAAATATACATATTTGAAATCACATAATATATGGAGTTTTATATCCTTAATTTTTCAGTTAGTATGAATATTTTCCCATGTCAGTAAGAAAAGGATCTCTAATGGGCATACTACATTCTGTTGTATTTATCACAATTTAGTTGATAATTTCCAAATGTAAGCATTTATAATAAAAATATCTAATACCTATTTAGTACTTATGATGTTTAAGCCACAGCTTTAGTGCTTTATATATATTAACTCTTTTAATTTTTGTAATACACTTTTGAGATCCCCACTTTACAGATGAGAAAACTGAGGCATAGAGGAGAGGTTAATAATGAAAGTCATGAGGTTGTCATTAGAAGCTGGTGAAGTTAATTGGAACTCAGCAAGTCTGGCTCAAGAACTTGAAGTCCTAATCATTATCCTATAACTGTCTGACTCACTGTATAATTATCTCTGTGGAAAAAAAATCTTTATCTGCATTTCTGATAGTTTGTACTAGGAAGATTCCTAGAGATGGAATAACTGGATTAAGAGTTATGAAGGCTTTCAAACTCTTGAAGAATGCTGTCCAGTTTACCCTTTGGAAAGTTCATATCCATTTACATTTACACCAATAGTGGAAAGAGCTTGCAGGCACACTGACTTCTATCAGTGTAATTTAGTTCCTTGAAGTTATGGTCTCTCTGAGTGGTTAAAATAGCTGAGGGATCAAGGGTCCCCTAAAAACAAAGAAGGTAAAATTTTATACAAACGAATCATTTGTGTATATGTCTCAGATAATACTATAACCTTGTTTTATTGATCTTTATACAAGTGACCTTCTGTATGTCATTACTACTATATATATGAGTGTATACTCAGACTGCTTGTGCCCAGGATTTGGGGGTCATTACACCTGTCAAGGGTGCCTTTCAAAATGCAGCCTTATTTTGACAGCTGCTGTCACAAGTGATATTTATGGTTCTTTCTCAAGCTTTCAGGCAGTTGGAAGCCCTTTTATATTAATGATCTTATACTACCTTTTGGTTTAAAAAATAGCACAGTAAAAATATATCCTGCTCACATGTCTTTTTACTTTTCATTTGCTTTATGTGATATGCAGAAAGTGTTACATGTATCTGCATTTCCAGGTAATAATAACCTTTAGTAACCCAGGTTTTATCTCTCTGAGACATGAATTTTCTACTATCATCCTGATTTCAAGGAACACTAAGACTAGCAGGAAGAAATTCCAATTATTTTTTAAAGAGAAGCTGAAATTTCTTTGCAAGTATAATAGGGAAGAAATTTTTAGCAATTTCTACAGTGATCTGGGCAACTTCAATGGGGAATCTAAATTATTCCTTGTGGTTGGATGAAAATCAATCACCTTTCCTACACTACTTCTTTGATTTGTATTTTATCATCACTATTCTTCAAAAGAATCTTCATAGAATCACATGTTTCATTAGGCTTCATTAAGATTCTATTTCTTTTAGTCACAGGTCCAGCTTAGGCTTCAAATGATTTAAAATATAAGAAAAACGTGCACATGGAGAGGCAGGCAAGAGGCTGGTAACCTGGAGCAAAATAACAAATGCACGTTCAGCTGTGTAATATCTTGAAGCCTGTGCTGCTTGGGATTCTTTCTCGTTTTTATTTTTAAGTGTGACTCTTGGTTGAAGCTTTGTCTTGAACACAATGCTGTTGTTAATAGTGAATGAAATGACTGGAGCTGTGCTGAGGAAAAAAAAGAAGTCAGCTGAAGGATTTAAAGCAGACCACTGCAAACCAAACGTTGCAATTATCTGCAGCTGAAAACAAGTAGCTTTTAATGTGTCCATTTGGCCAAGAAGAGAGGAGAATTATAGACCATTGCTCTTTCCTCTCTCACTCTCACACTCTGTCTTCTTCTTTATATAGTTTATCATCCATAATTTCAGGATGTATTTTGCTTCTTTAAGCTGTTTTATCTGTAGGCTTATGAGGTCACTCATGTGTGAATTCCTTTGTTAGTCATCTCACCTTTTGCCTTGATGATAGAAAATTGATCAGGCCTAAAGTACAAGTTCAATAGACAACCCCCTTGGTCCTTTGTCTAGGAGAATAGCTACCATTGAAGGCCATGAGCAGGTTGCTATTAATATGACAGCCTGCTCTATCTCCCACTGTAATTTATAATGAAATACCTAATCTCCATTATTTTGATCCAAGCAGGCGATCCCATGAAAAAGTCTTTTCATCCAGTTCCCAATGGCTGTTACATGAGAAATGGCAAACCAATAATTTTTGTCAAGTTTTTTAAGCCAACAGAAATGCTTTTCCACTGCTACAGTTTCAAAAGGCACAGATAAAGCTCATTCACTGAGATGAATGAAAAAGCCATCTGGGGTTTTTCTTTTTGACTTCCTTTCCTTTTCTCCATCCTTGTAATCAAATTTGAGCAAAATCAAATGGGGCTTTCTATGAAAGTACCTTTTGTTGATCTGAACGAGCTGGTAATTTACAAAATACCCTTCCTTTGTGAGGAAGGCTAAAGAAAAAAAGAATCAGTAGCTTTTAAAGCTGGGCCTTAGTGGGACTCTAAATGCAATGAAAGCAGTCTGTGTTGAGAGATTGAAATGCATTTCAAAGCCAGGCCTGACTCGGGTACAAGGAAGAACAGACCTATGTGCATTTTGTAGGAAGAAAAATGTGAATGGAAAAGAGAGAAAGGGAGAGAAACGGGGAAATCTGGATAATACATTAAAGTAACCACAATTTTGGAGATGCATTCGTCTTACTGAAATTGTGTATATAACCAGAGATACGGAAGTCGGATATTTGCTCACTCAGGATGCTCAGCAATTTAGCCTTTAAAGTTTGGAGCTGCGTGGGTTTGTGGAGAAAGTCGGCTGGTGATGTGTGTGATGTTTTTCTCCAACTTTTTCTTCATTGGTTTGGGATCCTTTGGGAAGTACTTCAAGAAAACCTGAAGATGGCTAATTTTTAGACAACTAATATTTGCTATTTTTCTCTCCTTTTGCCTGATAGATTTCCTCGTGGCAGTGACTCTTCTTCATCCCTTTGAATTCAGAAGGATGGCATAGATGTCTTCAAAATAGTAAGTAATGTGTGATTTTTTTTCAATTACTGTTAATAGTTAAACATAGTAAAGCTGAAATTCAGTTTTTGGAGGAGTTTGGAATCAGCATGCATGCTTAGAAGGAAAATACGTTTTGTGCAGCATTTGCATTATTTGATGTGAATGACTTTTGGTTCGATTTAACTATCGCAATATTGTGCTGATGAGTGTCTTTTTCACTACTACTTTACTCTGTGTATTCTGTAATAGCTAAGTTTTGTGTGGCATGTAATGTACGCATTCTTAGCGCAACAATTCAAGAAACAATGCACAAAATTGCAGGGAACTATCTTGGAGATGAAAGATAGAAAACCATCTTTTCTCCATGTACCACACAGTCTTCCTCACACATTTATAGTTCTGACTCCTATCCATTATGCCCTTTCTACTTGTGCTTGAAATAAAATTCTTGTGTAAGCTACATGAGCTTACTTCTTTAAAGTAAATATCCAGAGAGAGACGCAAGAGTTTTTATGATATTATAAACTAATCAAACATTTTTAAGGCTCTTTAAGTTACATTTCCTGTAATTTAATAAAGCATTATAATTGAAATGAGCTTTGTTGAGAGAGATTATCCCTTTTTAAGAAAAGTGAAAAGTCTATTTTCAGCTTCCTTAAAATAATGGCATGTGTTGTCTAAGGACATGTTACTTTTAATGAGAGCACATGTCACAAGTATTTTTTTTAAACATACATGCAGCATTGGCATTTTTACATAACTATGGTGCATATTCAAAATATGTAAATACTTTAAATTGGAACAAAGGGATATGGGGCAGCATCAGTTCTAATGTCTCCTAGATGAACAGTATCTGCATTAGTGTGGGCACTGCCCACTCGAGTGTGACCTGAGAATTCCACATAGGCAACCCTGAGACCTTTCTCTGGACCCAGAAAACAAGTTTAAATGAAACCGAGACCTATGTTGTTTAACCCTTAAGGTAACCAGTTTCTTAGAGATGATGAAATGGGAAGTAGGATCCAGAAGGTTTCACAGAGGTCTCTATGAGGGCCAAATACTTTCCCCTTCTAACTATTCCTCATAGCAAATCTAAATTCCTGGAAGTTTGTATTTAAGATGAAATCTGTTTTCTATGCTTTTGGTGCTTTGGGTCTCTTTTCCAACTTTATCTTTGCCTGTGGTTTTGAGCCATTTGCTGCCTCCTAATGCCTAGCTGTAAAATAGCACACATGGCAGACTGCCAAGAAGGTGGCAGTGGGTATTGGTTTGTATTGGAATTGAAGTTCCAAGGTTGTTGTTACCCATAATTTACAACAGTTGCTACAAAACAGATGATTAAAACCTGAGGGGTGGGAGGGAGGGAGAAGAGTAAAACTAATTGGCACACTTTTTCATGCATCTAAGTGGTTTTTTCCTGTGAAAGCAAGTCGAATTGTGTCATCTGCATGGACACAGTAATGTTCTAGATGTTCTCTACTGTACCATTGTAATCACTGCCTGTGATCTCAGACTGATAGAGAAGCTCAACATAAAAGAGCCTTTGTTTGAAAGATATATTTAATGGTAACAGTTACACAGATTTTTCTTATAATGTTGATTTCATTTCTTTTTCTAAAAATTAATCTTGTTTGGTAAAGATTGTTGCTAGTTCTTAAAGAATAAGTTTATTATTTAGATGTCTTAGTTTTATTGCTAAGCCAAATTGGTACCTGAACAATAATACTTTGTCTTTTACTTACTAATTTCATGTCTAGTCAATCTTGTAAGCATTTTGCAAAATTGTTCTTCTGTGTTATCTTGAAGTACTTGTGGTAAGGGCTAGAGTTAATTTGTTTTGCTGTAGTTGTGAAGAATGATGATGGTGAAGACTTGCTAAGAAATATGTAATCCACTCTGAAAATCAGCTAAGGTTCCTGTTTGCTTGGTTTGTCAAGGACTGCCTGCTCTAGAGCTCTTGCTAGTGGAGAAATGAGTGTTTCCTCTTTCCGTCAACGTAGGTGTAAACACTGTTCTGTAAACACCTGGATGTGGGGAAATTGGAGAGCATGGTACCTCCCAGCTAACCACTGGGGCAACTTCTCAAGTCTTTTGCTTACAGCCTCTGTTCCTGGATATAACAACTGATATGCCGTATGCTGTACTATTTGCTAAGCCAAAACAAAACCAAAGACAAACACGTGAAAACCCACTTCTGGAAAGTTTAGAAACTTTGGTCTTTGTGCTGTCTTCAGAAGTTATCAGAGGAAAGGAAAAGGCCACACACTTGTCAGAACTCTAAAGCACCTGTGACTTATTTTAAAGTTCTGTTTTCAAAAAAAAAAAAAAAGTTCTGTTTTCTTTTGTGTAAAATTAAAACTTCCTTGGGTTTTGTACTAGGAACTGGGTGCTACCTTTCCATTACAATGATGGTATTGAGATTTTGATGCCTTCATGAACTTGCAATAAATTTCAAAGGTGGAGATGAGGCTTGTATAGCTCTAATCTTTCCAAGGTTGGGACTCTGGCCCCTGCATAAGCTGTGTCATTGGAAGCTATTATCTTCAGGAGAATCAAATATATGTGCCCATGACTTGATGTCCTGACAAGCTATGGATTGCCTGAGTAAACGAGTGTGTTAAGCACTCACCTTCTGTAGTGCTGAGAATGCAGGAAAGTGATTGTCTGGGTTTTAATTTCAGTTTTGTATTGATGATGGACTGATCACTGGCATTTTGGGGCCTTGCTTCTCTCAGTTGTGATAGAAATGTTATCTGTTGCTTTTGTTTCTTTTCTTGCCTTCTGTGGATGGGGCAGGCATTTTGGCATGATTGTGATGATTGGGTCTGATCAGCTTAGTTGGTAGTGATGCAGAGATAAAGAAGATAAAACCAAGTTTCCACAGGCGATGCCTCATTGCTAATCCCAGATGGGAGCCAATGCTAGATAATAAAGGGGACAAGGCAAGACAGTTTGGGACAGGTTTTAATCAATGCCATGGTAACTCCAAGTATTGGTCATACAACTCCATGAAACTATAAGCAGGGCAGCAGCATTTAACATGGAAGAAGATGCTCCAATTCCCTTCATGTCCTAAAATTCACTATGGGGATCTGGAGAGGATAATAGAAATTCTTTAATACCACTTTTTACAAGGGTTTTGCTGCAGATTGTAATACAACAGAATAGATAAGGATGAGTAAATAATTATGAGTAGAAAAAATAAAATTTGGTTTAAAACTCAGGAAGAAAAATACAACGCATCTGAAGACTACATTTCTTTCTTTTTTTTTTTTTTTTGAGTCACGGCCTTGGTTCAGGGTTTTCAGCAGCTACAGCAAAAATGGGAACAAACATCATTAAAAAAGCAACTTCCATATAGTGAGTATTTTTTACATTTTAGCCCTAATCCTCCTGAAACCCCAAAGCCTGCTATCATTACACCCATTTCATAGTGGACATACTGCAGGATCAGAAAGATGCAGTGACTGGACTTTGTTAATATAGGCAGTATGTGACTATGTGGATTAATTCCCGGTCTGATTTTTTTTGCTGTTTCTTTTTTAAGTTATGAAAGTATATTAACACATTTACCTGAGACTTGGAAAATACAGAACAAAGTTAGATATAGTTATACTATATAATACAATTATTTCTTAAGCAGATAAATTAAGATTTTTAGTTGCCATTTCAATATCAAACTCTCAAAAATTCATAGAATGAATATACAGAAAAGTAGAAGGATATAGTGGACCTGAAAATCACCCTGAATGAGTTCCACATAGTTAAGATTTGTACAATTTCTCTCTGATACCTGGGCCTTCTTGGGGTAACACAGATATTAGCTGACCCTGCTGTCTCTGGCACATGCATAACCTCTTTCTGGTTTTGTCCAAGGTCAACCCACAATCACAGATATCCGCTTTTCCTTATGTTCGCCAATAGACCCCTCTTTCACAGAGGAGTGAGTGAGCAGTGAAGATTTTACTGAGGGAAAGATGAGGGGAATAGTTTATATGTATATCTGATGTCAAACCACTCGAACATTCTGGTTTGCACAGTGCCTTAATTTGCCAACACTGAAGGTTCCTCTCTGGCCCTTCCCTCATACTTTACCCAGCTTCCCTAGCTCTGCTATCCCTGGCTTCCCCCTTCTCTCTCCATCTTTAAATTACTCATACCTCTATTATGCAAGAGCACCTTGACTCGCCCAGCTCCTAAAACTAAACATGCATATCTAAGCCCAGTGATCTGCTTAGCACACCCTCAAAGTTTTCCTGGTAGTAGTTCTTATCCTACTTAATAATCTTGAGAATTATGTAGCAATTGAAAAAAAAAATACCATTACACGTTTTCCATGAGGGAATAAAATATCAGTATCTTAGCTTGTCAGGCACTTAGTTATGAAAACAGTATTTTTCAGTGGGACTTCTTGGAGGATGCAGAGGACAGTCTCCCTGATACTAGGACATAGGGATTTCATGCACATTTGCTTGTTGCTGCCCATGGGGATGAGCCCAGGGTGCTAAAGCAAAACTCAGACCTTGCTAATCTGTATGGAACTTTGAGCAGAAAGCTAAGGATGGAGGAAAAGATGACATTAAGAATGAGAAAAGAAATAAAAGATGGAGAAATAACTCATTTAGTAATATGCTGGATATGAATTTGAGTCTCTTTTTTCAGTTAATGTATCATAAATTCTACTGTATACTGCAATAGAGACTGTATTCTTAATTTGCACATTAAATGATCAATGCAGAATCTACTTAAATGATAATAGAAAGTTAATGCCTAGAAAGAGGGCACTGACACCGAAACCAAGTCTGGAGCTTTAATACCACAAAGGTATAGACTTGCGAGAATACATGAAATTGCATGATTAGGTACAAGGGCTTTTATCAGTTTGGCCTCTTTTAGAAAAATTGAAGGAAGTAGTGCATGCATTAACTATAATGGCTCAACACATGTAATTTGTTTGGAGTTTGGGACGTGGAGTGAGAATCGAGAAACACTTTACAAACTCTTTTGAAAAACCAGGTTTAGAAAGCTTTCTGGAGTCTTTTGCCTACACACTCGTCTACTTTCTGCATAGGTTTTCTTTTAAGTTGATTAGGTCTTTGCTTCTGCTTTTTGGCTTAAGCAGTTGATGTTATAAGATTCTTGGAGCCTTGAACTTGACTGTCAACAGTGTAACTCTTAGGCAAAGTTGTCCAATCTGTCAGCCATTCAAGATTGCCTATGTTGTCATAGTCTAATGAGTATGTCCTTCAAAGAGGAAACTGGAGGCTAAAAGAAATGCCTTTTGATTTTCATAGACTCCTTATAAAGTGCTCTAAAACCAAGAGCAAGATTGTAGTTTTTTTCTTACAATAAGACAGTTACAAAAACAGATTTAATAATGTCTAACTTCCTTCACTGAAAGCTTTCTTAACATATATAAGCTAGCTTAGTGAGGGTAAACACATAGGTAAAATGACAAAAATGTACTGTGAAAAAAAATAGCCCAAAGTTATTTTCAATTTCTTTCATAAATTGAAAGAAGGGCAAAGCACTTTTTCCTATAGTTTAGCAATTCTAACATTTCTAAGATATGACCAAGCAGGACACAGTGAAATAAAGATGTGAGCAGAAGGAATGTTAAGACTTCCCCTCTAGTTTTTGCTGTGCAAAAAATTTGAATTCAGCTATGGCTTATGCATGAATTCAGTGAATTTCTCTTGTTTTCTTGGAAATCCAGATCTGGAAAGAAGGCCTTTCTTCTCAACCATGCTCGGAAGTCTTCCCCAAAGCAACTCAGAAAATTTTTATTTTTTTGGACTTCCATGTATAACCAAGGACATGGTCACTTGCATTTATTCATAGAAAATTCCAAAACTGACAAGTTACTTTTCTGGCCTCCCAAAAAAGAAATGTCCAGCTGTCCACAGGGATAGCACAATCCATGATCAGTGCAGTGAAAATAAGAAAAATAAAAGGGGTGGGTGTTTCGAAGTATGAACAGAGGTTAGAGGACAGAGGATGAGGGAAAGAAAGGGAAAATGCCCCAAATATTCAGAGATCAAAAACGCTTAAACTCTTTATAACCAGAAGTTGCACAATTTTTGAGCTGTACTCAATCTGAAAGAGCTTCTAACCCTGGGGTTGTCAACTGGGAGGATGAGCAGTAGAAAGGGAAATGTGACTTCAACCCACTATGGGCAGCAAGATCTTCCAGAGGCTATACACTGTTTCAAAAAGCCTATGAATACATTTAATATTATAGTATAATTTTACATTTGGAAAATTCAACAAGTACTATTATTTTAATAGTTTAAACACCAGAAACTAATGCTCCACAGGGTCATCTTGGTCTGATGGAAATGTACAATCATGCTCAAGCTGTAAAAACCTCTGGGTGAAAGGTGGGCAGCTGTGTCAGAATGTGTTTGGTACCGAGGGGCATTTGGATTTTATATTCTAATAAAAAAGAGGGTACAGGATAAAACAGGCTAAGAAATGCCTGTATTCTCCATTCAACAAATATTATTGAGCACTCCACTGGGTTTAACATTCAGTTTAAGGTGTCTTTGCAGACAATGGGGTCTATAAATATGGAGCTGAAGTTGAATTTTGGGCTCAAGACAAAAACCTGGGACCATCTTAGAACTGAAGTGTCAAGTATGTTAAGGACTGAGAATGGCACACTGTATTTAGCAACAAAGAGATTGTGATTAACTTTGCAAAAGCAGTTTTGGGTAGAGGGATGATGTGGAAACCAGATTGTGGTAGGCTAAGAAGAGGGTAGGAAGTGTGAGAGGGGAGACTACATCCATTTCATGGGCAGTTATTTCAGGCAGCTTCACTGGGGAAGTGTTTGGGTCAAAGGGTTTAGGTCAAAGTTAGAGATAAGCTTGAGGATTAAGTGAGAGTTTAAAACAATTTTTTTTTTTAAGAAAATAGGCCGATCAAATGTGACTCAGAAGGAAAGAGGGTGTTGAATCTGAGTGCACCTAGAAATAATCACATTCAGAATGCCCTATTTGCTGAAACTTGCTTCTTGAATTAAGGGAAAGTGTCTTAGATAGGAGATAATTAAATACAAAGTATTTAATATATATAGCTAACCAACTATTAATTTACTAAAAGTTCATTGAAAATATATTTTGAGATGGAATGTAAAATGAAGAATACACAGTTCTTGCTCTAAGAAAGTTTGCAAGCTAGGTCACTCAGTAAGGCCAATCACTAATCACAATAATAGGCTGGAAATATTATGACCCATCAAAGTAGCATAAATAGTCCTATGTGGATTAAAATATCAAAGATCAAAAGTTATTTACCCCTGTGGGATCAAGAAAAGTATTATGGAGAAAGCAGACCTTGAAAGGATGAAAGATTACAACAGAAGGAGTTTGGGAACCAAACACAAAGAATGTGAAAGGCCATGTTAGGTTTTGGATTTTACAACAGTCTTAAAAGATCATGGAAGGCACACTGGACTTTTACTGTGGGGTGCTGAATTCCAAATTCATATGTATGGTTCAATTCTGTGAGCAATTAGAAGGTTTTTGTGTAAGATAAGGATGTGTCCCACAGATCTACATTAGGAAAATTAGCTTGGCAACCAACACCTGGAAATGTTTGGAGTAGGTTGAAAGTAAGGAAGCTGGTTAAGAAACTTGTAAAATAGACCTGGTAAGAGAGAACTAGAGTCTCAGAGTAGTGACAGAAGGAATGGAATGAAACAGAATTTACTCAGTCATTAATTCAACAGATGTTTACTTCGTGCTTACTATGTGTTAGGCAGATGGAGAGTCTTTAATCTCAAGGAGCTCTCAGCCAAATGTGTGATGTGAGTAAGTTCTGTAATAGACAGATAAACTCAACAATAAGATATTACACAGGAGGGAGAGATATGTGTATAGAGGAAACCAGAAACCAAGGGAGCAGACTTTCAAGAAAGAGTGCTATAACCAAAGGCAAAGAGGAAAAGGAGTCCTGAAATGATTCAGGACTGCTGGTTTTTCAACATGGAGAACGTTAGTGATGTTAACAGCAGCAGTTTCATTAAAGCAGAACTGTTATAGATTCAAGATTGATTAGGAGGTGAGGAACTGAGGACAGGGAGACAGGGGAAACATTTTAGAGATAAACACATGGTAGCCGCTGAGGTCAAGGTAATGAAGGATAAAAGAGTGATTCTATGATTTTAAGTCTCAGGGAATGATGGCATCACTTGGCAAAATAGAGAAGTCAGGAGAAAGACAAGTTTAAGGGATCTTTGGTTTTGCCTTTGATTGAATTTGAAATATGAATAGACATTTAGCCTATGATTTGAAAAAAGGATAAAAAACTTTAAGTAGTGTTAGGGCTACACACAGCTAGTTTTGATTTGTATAAAACAGGCAGTTGAAGCCAAAGTCATAGAAAATACAGTTTACCTTTAAACTCTATGGGTTTGAACTGCACAAGTCCACTTACATGCAGTTATTTTTCAGTAGTAAACACTACAGACCTCATGGTAGTTGGTTAAATCTGTAGGTGTAGAGCGACCATGCCTGTGGAGGGCCAACTATAAACTACATGTGAATTACACACACACGCCTCTCCCCCGCCCACCACCAGATGCTCAAAGGTCAACTGTAAAATTATAAAAAGAGAAAAGAGTATGGAGGACAGGAGAAAGGGATGAGGAAGAAGATTAGGAGCCAGTGAAGCTGACTAAACAGAAGTGGCCAGATAAGCAAAGGAAACAACGAGGGTGAATTATGGCAGCCAAGGAGAGCTGAGCTTTCATGGTTGGTTAATCTTGGTTAGAATGTTATTTACTCTAAAGCAGAATAAGTACCAAGTAAATGTCATTGATTGTTGAGAGCTAAGAATTTTTGGTTTTCTTGGGAACCATTAGCTGTTTTAGTAGATTGATCAAAAAAAAAAAAAAAACAAAAACAAGTTGTGAAGGGTTAAGGTGTGAGTGGGATTTCTTTTTTATTTTTGCAGGGAAAGTGAGACAAGAACTTAATTTGTGATTGTGGCAAGGCTGAGAGGAAAACTGAGGAAGTTTATATGTATAACTATGTGCAGAGAAAAATAGAGCTATCAGGGGTGAGAACTGAGGAAAAGGAGATAATTGATGATGAAAGTTTGGGTAGAACAACCATACGATTTATCTTCTATCTTGGTATTTCTATCAGAATTTAATGAGGTAATGAATATGGAGTATCTGATAGATTACTAGATTTGTAACAAATGTGATGTATTAGTAATTTGGAGTCAAGTGGAATGAAGAAAACAGTCATTGAGCATCTGCTCTATACCAAACCCACGTTATTTTTTTTTAATTTATGTTTAATTGAAGTGCAATTGCTTTACGGTATTGTGTTGATTCCTACCAAGGATCAGCGTGAATCAGCCATAGGTTTACCCACGTCCTCTCCCACTTGAATATCCCTCTGTCCTCCCTTCACATCCCACTCCTCTAGGTTGTTATCGAGCCCCAGTTTGAGTTCCCTAAGTCATATAGCAAATTCCCCTTGGCTATCTGTTTTACATACAGTAATGTATATTTCCGTATTACTCTCTCCATACATCCCACCCTCTCTTTCCTCCCCTCTACACAGCCATGTCCTTAAGTCTGTTCTTAATATTTGTGTCTCCATTACTGCTCTGCAAATATGTTCAGCAGTACCATATTTCTCGATACCTTATATACGCATTAGTATACAATGTTTTTCTCTTTCTGACTTACTTCACTCTGTATAATAGGCTCTATGTTCATCTGCCTCATTAGGACTGATGCGTTCCTTTTTATGCAAGCCCCTGTTGTTTAGCTTCACCTTCACAACAGCCCTCTCAGCCAGGTGTCATCAGTCAGTTTTATACACAATAAAACCTAGTGGTTGTCTTGCCTAGGTTCACAATGAGATATTAGCAACTGCAGAGCTGGGATTTGAGCGCAAGCTTATCAGATACTAAAGATACCATTAGGCCTTATAAGTTTTTTTGAACCGTTTTGGTTTCCCATGGGGTAACAGAGTAAGAGAAGTAATTAGAAAGCATTCTTATTGTGCAGGCTTGGTGTTCTTTATAAAATGAGAGATTAGATACCTGCTGAGAAGGAGGAGGTCCATAAAAAGAGATGGAAATGGGGAGGTCCTTATAGAGACAAAGGAATGAGTTGAAACAGCAACTCTAGGGCGTTCAGTTCAGTCGCTCAGTCATGTCCGACTCTTCGTGACCCCATGAATCGCAGCACGCCAGGCCTCCCCATCCCATCACCATCTCCCGGAGTTCACTCAGACTCGCGTCCATCGAGTCAGTGATGCCATCCAGCCATCTCATCCTCTGTCGTCCCCTTCTCCTCCTGCACCAGTAAGAGATGAAGAGAAGTGGTTTAGGTAGCATGGATTTCAACGAACCTTGTTACATATTGAAACCTCAAGGTGAGGTCTGATTCTGGAGCAGGATCTGCTACGTCAGGGACCAGCAAAGTTTCTGTAAGGTGACAGATTGTAAATATTTCAGACTTTGTGGGCTGTGTGGTCTCTGTTGCAGCTACTCAACTTAGCTGTTGTATCATGAAAGCAGCCATGCTGCTGCTAAGTCACTTCAGTCGTGTCTGACCCTGTGCGACCCCATAGAGGGCAGCCCACCAGGCTCCCCTGTCCCTGGGATTCTCCAGGCAAGAACACTGGAGTAGATTGCCATTTCCTTCTCCAATGCATGAAAGTGAAAAGTGAAAGTGAAGTCGCTCAGTCATGTCCAGCATCCCTATGGACTGCAGCCTACCAGGCTCCTCCATCCATGGGATTTTCCGGGCAAGAGTACTGGAGTGGGATGCCATTGCCTTCTCCGGAAAGCAGCCATAGATAATACATAAATGAGAGTTAGCTGTGTTGTAGGAGAATTTTATTCATGTTGGGCGATGAACATAGTCCTATGATATCATGATGAATAGTGCCATTATATACTATACACTTATCCAAACACACAGAATGAACAACATAAGAGTGAACCCTAATATAAACTGTGAACTTGGGGGTGATGATGACGTGTCAGTGTAGGCTTATCAGTTGTAACAAATGTCCCATTCTGATGAGTGATGTTGATGATGGGGAAGCCTGTGCATGCATAGAGGCAGGGGCTATCTGGGAAACCTCTGCATCTTCCTCTCAATTTTGCTGTAAACCTGAAACTGTACTGCTAGAAAAATAAAGTCCTTAAAAAGAGAAAAAACAAGAGACATTGAAATGTTAATATTTTCATGTCATAAAATAGTTGTCTTCTTTTGATATTTTTAAAATCACTTAAAAATATAAAACTTTAGCTTGAGGATAGTACAGTAACAATGAGCCACATTTGGCCTATAGACAGTAGTTTGACCGCTCCTGTTTTGGGTAAAATATAGATTACTGGGTTTTACACTAGACCAACTCAATCAGAATAATTGGGGTGGGGTCCAAGAATCTGCATTTTAAAAGAGAGAGAAATTTTGTGTGTGTTTTAATATACCATTCTGAGGCAATTGCTTAAGGCCAGTGCTAGTAAATAGAGAATAAATTCCCTAAAAAATAACAGAGTTTGCAGATCTCGAATCATAAGGCAATGCTCAGCAGCACAGGACTGGGAGCCAAGGAGGGCCCATAGTGGTCTGGGACTTGGCATGGAAGGAATGGCAGAAAATACAGGGGCAGGGAATTCTAGACTTGTGGTTAGTGCTTCACTGAATGACCATCCAGGGCACCCAGATTGGTAGGAAGGCAAAGAAAGATAGGAGGAAGCTGATTAACTTAAAAAATCAGGAGGGTTGAAAGGATTAGGTTCCTAAGAGTAGGACACAGACTTGGAAGTCAAGGATCAAAGGGAGATGAACAGATACCTGTGGTCAGACAGGACATCAGAAGAGATGTGAACTGTATTGGAGAATGAGGTAGGACTGTGTAAGGAATTGTATGGTGTTGTGGAGCTGGGTATTACTGGAGATGAGAGGTCAAGGACTTTTGAGGCCAGGGGCCTACAAAAAATTATATAACACAAATGGACAACACAGCTAGATAGAATATCCAGGATAGAAATGCAGATGGCCAGAGGGGTGAGAAGAGAGGCTTGTCAGCCTGGGCTAGTCTGGCCAACCAGGCCCGGGGAAGAGTGTAAATATGATGTTTAGATAGGTGGAAAGCAAGGAGGGGAGGAGGAAGGAGATACTTGGTCATCTGCCCTGTTCCTGTTTAGTGGCTCTCACTCATACCAGCTCATTTGGCCTTTGCAACAAACCGCCTATTGGAGCATTATACACATTCAGAGGTGAAGAATCTAAAGTTTATAGAGGTTAAAAGTCCAAAACCACACAGAATAAACTGAGAAACTATTGTCTTTTTCTTTTTTATTTTGTGTATCAACTCCAATAGGCTTGTCAGTAGTAACTTCCTAAAGCACTGTGTTCAGAAATATTCTGAGGTAGAAACTAAGATCAGAAAAAGTTGTGATTAATGAATTAATGTGCCTTGGAAACTGAATGGGAGGGCGCTTCCCAGGTGACACTAGTGATAAACAATCCGCCTGCCAATGCAGGATTGATATAAGAGATAAGGATTCAATCCCTGGGTCAGGAAGATCCCCTGGAAGAGGCCATGGCAGTGTTCTTGCCTGGAGAATCCCTATGGACAGAGGAGCCTGGCAGGCTATGGTCCATAGGGTTGCAAAGAGTTGGACACGACTGAAGTGACTTAGCACACTTGCACACATGCTATGTTTAATAATAGATTATGGAAGGACCTTGTTGGATGAAGAACTCAGAGGCATGGAAGGAATAAGCCTGTGAATAGGATGACAAGTTCCAGGTTTGGGGTTTGGCTTGATCCTGGGAGCAACAGAGGATTTTAAAAGGAAATGGCATAATAAAAACAATGACTTAGGAAGTTTTGTCTGGTGGCTGAGAACAGGAATCAATAGAAACACTGTTCTAAAGTTATGAAATGTTGGAAGCTCAGATCAGGGAATTATTCACTAGCGTATGAATAGCAGGAATGGAAAGAAAAGAGATATTTCAGAATTATTAGTATTTGTTAACTACTTGGATACAGGAAATAGCATAAATAAATGATGGGAAAGTCAAAGATGACTAAGATAAGATTTTATGTGTGTTTCAGTGCAGCTGGTTCTTTCTGAGAGGACCTTCCAGAAAGAGTCCTATAATCAAATATATTTGTAAACAGTATATGCTCAATCCTCATTTTGGAGATTTCATAATACACATTAGCATATAAAAGGCTCTGAGAAGTCCTGAAGAAAAGAAACCTTTTAAATTGTACTTAACTCTTCTTTCCTTCAAATTAACTGAACATGTATCCCTTTCTCACATGAAAGAATGGATATATGACACATACTCTAGAAAATGATGCAGAAAACTGTGACGCCATGGTCAAAAAATGAGGAAGCTCTTTTGAAGAGAAAAGGAGTTTTGTTTACAGCTATGTTGAATTTGAAAGCAGGTATCTTGGAGTGGAGATGCTCTAAAGCTTGGTGAGGAGGTTAGGGCTAAAGATGTAGATTGCAGAGTAATAAGCATAAAGGAGATTGTTGAAGCTGAGCTATGCTTAGTCAGTCATGTCCGACTCTTTGCAACCCCATGGTCTGTAGCCCACCAGGCTCCTCTGTCCATTGAATTCTCCAGGCAAGAATACTGGAGTGGGTTGCCATACCCTTCTCAAAAAGATCTTCCCAACCTAGGGGTAGAACCCAGGTCTCCTTCATTGCAGGTGGATTCTTTACCATCTAAGCCACCGGGGAAGCCCAAGAATATCCCTACTCCAGGGGATCTTCCTGACCCAGGAATTGAACCAGGGTCTTCTGCATTGCAGGTGGATTCTTTACCAGCTGAGCTACAAGGGAAGTCCATAGAAGCTGAGAGTGTCTAACAAAAGCTGTTAGCTGGGCAGAGGGGTAAATGCTTGTCTGTTCTCTAAGTTAGGGAATGGGAGATGGTAGAAGGAAGGATACAAGGGATCAATGGATCAATGGACAAACAAGTATACAGAGAACCTGGGTAGGATATGCCACAAAAAGTAAGGGAGGAAGTGATTTCTGAAGGGGTCTGAGTGTCAAATACTTTAGAGTATGAGGCAAGGCCACTGTGTTTGGCTAGAAGGAAGTTACCGGTTACCCATTAGTCAGGTCATGTTGATGCTAAGAATTCATTCCTCCAAAGGGTATTGAACATCTTCTCTAAGAGAAAACAACATGGTCCCTGCTATTCAGTAACTCAAATCGTCTCCTGAGAAGACAGTTGTCACACATAAGTGACAAATGTGCTAACAGAGATGTCAACTGTTACTGAAGTGTGGGAAAGGGAAGGACTATTCCTGCTTGTCAAAAGCCTTGAAAGTCTTGTTAGCAGAGGTGGTTCTTGGTGACACTGTGAAGCTGGGGACGTGCATCTGGTTGTTCCTGAGCCCGAGTCTCTGGCCTCTTTGTTGCTGCCTCTTCTCCATTTGCTTGAGCCTCCCCTGGTTCTGCTGACTCTTAGGCGAGAATCTGTCATTCTTCACCTTGAAGCCAAACGGGAAGTTTAATGTGCCTCTTTTTAAGTGCCATTGCATTATAAAAGGTGATCAAAGCCAGAAATAGAATGTCTGAATTTCTGAAAAGGTGGTTTTTTTCCCTAAACACAAATGTTTAAATGACATTTTAGCATACTGATAGTATATAAGAAAGTGGTTAAAATATTATGTATCTTACATATAATAATGATAAACATTCATAATGGATATAGCACATATATAGTATACTCGTGTCCTCCTGTGTGTGCTCAGTCACGTCCTACTCTTTGTAGCTCCATGAACTATAGCCCACCAGGCTCCTCTGGAATTTCCAGACAAGAATACTGGAGTGGGTTGCCATCTCCTGCTCCAAGGGATCATCCCAATCCAGGGATCAAACTTGCATCTCCTTTGTCTCCTGCATTGCAAGTGGATTCTTTACCTGCTGTGTCTCAGGAAAGCCCATATAGTATCCTAATGTACTATATTAATATATATTAAATGTATTTTTGTATATATATATATTTTTGTAAACAATCATTGACTTAACTCATCAGTTAGAAGCCTGTCGTCAAAATAGGGGTTCACTATGTTCAAGATTTAGTCATTTTTAATACTTTTAAGGCATAATATATGAAAATAAAATAATAAGATATTTACAGTTTATTAGCTGTGGTGAGAACAGAGAAAGAAATGAAGAGAATAGCCTAAAGATAAAAGAGACCTGATTTTACACTATAGGTTCAATTCAGTCCCTCAGTCGTGTCCGCCTCTTTGCGACCCCATGGACTGCAGCATGCCAGGCTTCCCTGTCCATCACCAGCTATCAATAACATTAAAATTAAACTTTGAAAATTGAATTATGTTCCAAAAAATAAACCATATCTGTTTCTACAAGATGGCTAATATATTATGTTGGCCTCAGGAAATGGTAACAATTTCATGGAGTGACCCGGAGCAAGACAACTTACATCTAGATGAGATTCTTATGCCTCAGAAATGTGAATAACAATAATAATTGTAATTTAGGAGTGCCTACTCATGACTGCATGACTGAGTGACTAAGCATGCATGCACTCTCTGCCAAGCAATTTATAAATCATATTTTATGCTATCTCCTTTACAACAATGGGAAGGTGAATATTACAGCAACCAAGCAGGTAAATATTATTACTCCAAATTTATAGATGATAAAACTGAGGCTCAGAGGGGGCAGGAAACTTGCCCAGCATCATAAAGCTGGGGTTTGAATTTGCTCTGTGTAAAACCCCGTATTCTTTCCACCTCTCTACGTGTGAAGTCCTAGTACTGTTTTGTGTGTGAAGTCCTAGTATTGTGACAAAATTTCTTTTTAAGTTGATGTCAGCATCTTCACAAAATGATAAAAGGTAGTGGTAGATTATCAGAAGCTTCTTATGACAATAACAAATGAAGCAACTGACAAAGAATTAATCTCAAAAATATACAAGCAACTCCTGCAGCTCAATTCCAGAAAAATAAACAACCCAATCAAAAAATGGGCCAAAGAACTAAACAGACATTTCTCCAAAGAAGACATACAGATGGCTAACAAACATATGAAAAGATGCTCAACATCATTCATTGTCAGAGAAATGCAAATCAAAACCACAATAAGGTACCATTTCATGCCAGTCAGAACGGCTGTGATCCAAAAGTCTACAAGCAAAAAATGCTGGAGAGGGTGTGGAGAAATGGGAACCCTCTTACACTGCTGGTGGGAATGCAAACTAGTACAGCCACTATGGAGAACAGTGTGGAGAGTCCTTAAAAAACTGGAAATACAACTGCCATACGACCCAGCAATCCCACTGTTGGGCATACACACAGAGGAAACCAGAATTGAAAGAGACACATTTACCCCAATGTTCATCACAGCACTGTTTATAATAGACAGGACATGGAAGCAACCTAGATGTCCATCAGCAGACGAATGGGATAAGAAGGCTGTGGTACATATACACAATGGAGTATTACTCAGCCATTAAAAAAAATACATTTGAATCAGTTCTAATGAGGTAGATGAAACTGGAGCCTATTATACAGAGTGAAGTAATCCAGAAAGAAAAACACCAATGCAGTATACTAACGCATATATATGGAATTTAGAAAGATGGTAATGATAACCTTGTATGCGAGACAGAAAAAGAGACATAGATGTATAGAACAGTCTTTTGGACTCTGTGGGAGAGGGAGAGGGTGGGATGATTTGGGAGGATGGCATTGAAACATGTATACTATCATATGTGAAATGAATCGCCAGTCCAGGTTTGATGCATGATACAGGATGCTCAGGGCTGGTGCACTGGGATGACCCAGAGGGATGGTACGGGGAGGGAGGTGGGCAGAGTGTTCAGGATGGGGAACACATGTACACCCGTGATGGATTCATGTCAATGTATAGCAAAACCAATACAATATTGTAAAGTAATTAGCCTCCAATTAAAATAAATAAATTTATATTAAAATAAATAATAAAAAAGAAGCTTCTTATGAATGTATATCAGGCTATCTATGTAGTATTATAATATTAGGGAAGAGTTCCAAGACATTCCTTTATTACTTAACACTCAGGTGTTGAATTATGGAACATTTTGAAAATCCTTGGAGGTAGTCTTAAAATTGAACAGTTATAAACCAGAAAGGTGAGTAAACACTAATAGCAGTGAAAAGGAAATTGCTCTTCGACTTTGTTCATCCTGGAGATATATGATAAGTTTGTTATAAACACCAGATGAAAAGTACACACTATCATGGGAAATAGGGTACAGAGATAGTGTGCCCTATGTTTTAAGCTATTTTAACCTGTAAAGGAGAAAATTATTACAGGTCATGGTTAATTCTCTCTTGTTTAGAAAGATTTTACCCAAGGTAAGTTGGCAGCAGAGGATGAGATGGTTGGATAGCATGAGGTTGAGCAAACTCTAGGAGATAGTGAAGGACCCGGAAGCCTGGTATGCTGCAGTCCATAGAGTCACAAAGAGTCAGACATGACTGAGCAACTGAACAACAAGTTGAACTTAATAACTGTATGTTTCGGGGAAGTTTAATCCTTGTTTCTCTCTGCCCCGAATGTGCCTGTCCGTCCCGTTGATCCCTGACCTCTGCTCACTGCACGAAGAGTTCCACTTTTCTTACCAAAAATTTCTTGTTCATTTAGTCTTCATGTTTGCTTTACTCACCCCTAGCTTTGGACTGTCATTATTTCATCTACCTGTTTGCATTTTGTTTTCCCTTTGTGGTCGGGGGGTGGAAGTGTATTTTTCTGGACAAAACCCTTCAGTAAAGGTTTGTTCTTTTCTCTTGCAACTTTTATTGTAATCATGTACATCAGCACACCCCTATTCCACTTGCTTCCCTTAACTTTAGCCCAAGACCTTTTACCATTTCCTCCAACTAGCTACCAAAATTTTATAGTTTTTACTGTTACTTTTTAAAAGATTCTCATTTAAGACATTGTTAAGTTCTCCAGAATAGTCTCTCTTCATCCTACCTTTCTCTGTTTTTCTTTATTCCTTTATGCTGCTTTCATTTTCTATCTGATTTAATTCTGTCTTTCCTCTTATTTGTACCTTCATATTCCTGCTTTTTATTTTTTTAGAATTCTGGATGAATAAATTTCTCCCTGTGATATTCCTTTCCCATAACTTTTCTTGGAAACTTTCCTTTATCTTTTAACTTTAATTCCCTTTTACTCTTATTAAACTCGGCCCCACCCCCAATCCATTAACTTTTCTTCATTCTTCAACTAAAAACCTTTCCTTCAGTCTATTTCAAACCCATCAGAGGTTTGAATCACTTCCTCACCTCTGACTTTCTTCTTGACCTTCTCTCAACTACTTTCTCAGTATCCTCTGCACTGAAATTGTACTTACCAAAGAAGTTCTAATGACTTCCTTCTGGACAAATTGAATGTTCTTTCATCTGTGAGCCTCATCTTTCCCGGCAATAACTATCCATAGGCCAGTAGATCATCTTTGAAATACTTTTGAAGCAAGATAGGCTTTTTTTTTTTTTAAACTAACAAAATATCTTCTAGAAAGTGCATTGTTTTGTTTACTTTGCTTATGAGAGTCAGAGACAACTTTCTGTTTGCATTTCTAATAGCTGTCTTGAAAAGTGTCTTGGCATTTTCCAGTAGGTTTTAAATGGTCAGAAAATGGCTTTCTGAGTGTGGGTAGGGTTCTTTTCCCTGAAAGACAGACTTCTAAGTCAGTGTTATTTCCTTCCCTGCTCCCCGACCCCCAAACACACACACATTTTATTTCTCTAAATCTAATTTGCAAGTTATTACCGCAGTTAGGAAATCTAAATAAATGACTTTTGGGAAATACTTTCTTTGGTCATTTTAAAGGTCATTTCCTTAAAACCGCCCCAAACTCAAATTCAGTTGAAAATTAGAATTTTAAATATTTCTGAATTAAACTTGAAAAAGTAAAAACACCATTTTACAATTCTAATTGATGATGAAAAATAAAAATACACTAGCCTTTATAGGGCTCCATGAGTGTATTCTTTACTTTTTTGATTATTTTTGTTCTTGATAAATGTTAATCATATGAGAGTAAAAATAAGAGTAAGACATTCCAGTGATAAGGGAAAAAACGATATATAACGTATAAATGTTGCTGCTTTGTAACAAAAGCTTTAGAATTCCAAGTTCAGGCTGCTGCTGCCTATTTTTCCTTGCTAACTTGAAGGGAGTGTAGTCTTAGACTTCAGTGATTACTTCGTGCAGGTTTATGTCACTCCTATTAACATTATTTAAATATAGCTTTCTTAATTCCTGACAATGGTGCTGAAAATAGTGTTTTGACTAGTTAAAGAGAAGACAAAGAGACTGAGACAAAAGCGAGATATGCACTGACTGATTTATGTCATTTTAATAACATAATTACTTGATAAGCACTTACATGATTTAGTTACTGATCTTCAATCTTTCAGAGCTAGGTAATGAATTGCTGATATATCATACCAAGGTACTGTCAAAAATTCAGAGCAATGCTGTATTCTGTGGTATTTCAGGAGGCATATTCCTGAGTTGTATCATTAAGTAGCTCATCATATAAAATAGGGGAGTTTAGAGAAAATATTTCATGCTTACACGCTAAGTCACTTCGGTCATGTCCGACTCTTTGTAACCCTATCGACTGTTGCCTGCCAGGCCCCTCTGTACGTGGCATTCTCCAAGCAAGAATACTGGAGTGGAGAGCCATGCTCTCCTCCAGGGGATCTTCCTGACCCAGGGATCCAACCCACGTCTCTTACTCTTCTGCATTGGCAGGTGGGTTCTTTACCACTACACCACTTGGGAAGCCACAGAATTTCATAGTAGAACCAGATTGTTTTTGAATTGGTGCTCTCCTTAATTTCTCCAGGCTGGATATATTTTAAAGTAGGGAAGAGAATAATGTACATTTTTTCCTAATTTATGAATAATGAAAAAATTCAGAAGTGTGATCTAGTCAACATTCCATCAGGATTAGGCAACTGATTGCATTTTCTAAAACATCAAGTCCAGGCACTGCCTTGGACTTAGATTCATCCCTAAGTGGTGTGTGTTCCAATACCTGAAGAGGAAGTACTAATCGTAATTCTTAGAAATAAACATGCTAGTTAGTCTGCCTGCAGTAAATCCTGTCCTTAGAGCAAATTACCCAATGTGACCCTGTCCAACTCCTCTTACAGTGGTGAAGTCAGGTTTCAGTGATCATTATGGGCAGTCTCTAGGAGGTGAATGTCAACATCCATTTATTCACCAACTTTTTTCTTTAATTGAGTGCTTATTTGATGCAGATACTCTTTGAGATGCCAGGGATGAAGCAGGGAGTAAGAAATTGTTCTTAACTCATTAGGGGTGAGAGGTGATTAAAATTACAAGTAATTCCTGATACAGTAGGATAAGTACTACCATAGCTTTAATCCAGTGGTGTAATGGGAACACACAGGAAGTTCATTTAGCCAGGTCTGGAGGTGCCTTGGGATGGTTTAGAGAAGGTGTCCTGAAGAAGTAGAGGTGAAACTGATATTTGAATAATGAGTAGTGTTGGACAGGTGAAGAGATGGCAGGGAAGGGAGAATATTTCAGGAAGCAGAAACAGTATGTGCAAAGTCCCAATGGTGAAAAAATGTGACTCACTCAGGGAGTGTTATATGGTGATAGGAGAGGAGTGGGGAGAAATAAAGATGGAGAGAAAAGTAAAGCCTGAATCATGACTAGCTTGTATATCCTGTTAAGGAGTATGGCATTTATTCTAAGCGTAATAGGGAGATATGTAAGTATTTTGAACAGAAGATATATTTGTTTTAGAAAGATTACCTTAGTTACATCATGATTACCTTAGTTGCTTCATTTCAGGTGAAGTGGGAACAGATAGAAATGGAAAGCAGGATTTGGTTGTAACATTTTAAATAATCTTTTAGGAAAAGATTTTGGTGCCTGAAATAAGGAGGTGAGTAGATTTGAGGGAGATATAGGAGACAGAATTGATAGAATAAGGTGACTGGATATTGGGAATGAGAGAGAAGGAAGAGAATAGAAGGACTCAAGAGTCTTTTGTAGGCAATTTGAAAAAAAGTGTGCTATTTAATGAGAGAGAACAAGAAAGGAGGGATATATTTGGGGGCAGAGGGTTGAGTTCAATTTTGGATATGTTGACTTTGAAGAAGACAGGGCAATCCTATTCTTCTTTGGGGGGTTGCTAAAGGAAGTTTTTCATCAGGCAATTATAGAAGTAGTATCAAGAAGTCTTCTCAGCATTAATTTTATATTTTAGAACTATTTCCCAAAGAAAAGCTGATTACTCACAAAAATAGAGCTGAAGTTTGGGAAGAGACTTGTTCTTAGCTCTTCTCTCAGGACTGGAAATGAGGGGTTTCATGGGTGAACAGGCTTGGTGGACAATGGAGTTTTGCGGCCATGAATTGCCAATAGACTACTTAATACATCTTGAAGGAACAGGCAGGTGTGTGCTGCAAACTTCAGGCAGGCTAAGGGATTGTCTGTTCTTGGAACAATAACCAGAATGTAATCCGATTAAAAACCAAAGAGGCAATGTATTCAAGGCAAAAACAGAAGCTAGGGTTGCATTGTGCAGTTGAGGAGAAAGGAAAGTAAGAGTCTGATGTGTTACAAAATGAAAAGCATAAATATATGAGCTAGGTTATCAAGCAAGAGATATGGAAACTCAGAGGCCTAACACAGAAAGTAATGAGTTTGGTTTGTAAGCAAATGAGCTGCTGTGGGCCTGTCCCAGAGGCTGATGCTGAAGGCTGCCTTTTGGATATTCTCAGGGTCATGGTGCTAGACATTCACAAGGTCAGCAGTAATGCTGTTATCTATGTCTCCATCTTAGGTTCCCTTTTCTTGTAGGCCTGGAACCTCTTCAATTTGGAGGGTGGTTTTAGTGTTAGAACTTTAGGTTCGAATGCTGCTGCTATGGGGGAATTACTTGCTTGGGATTTTGAGTTAGGGAAGGATGGCTGGAATGGAGGACCTTTGGGATATGCAGGCAAAGCTGGTGCCTAACTCTGAGGAGGATTGTAGTGTGAATCTTCTTAAAAATGTCAGGGTTGTGAGAATCTTTTAATGAGTGCCTGAGAGTAAAGTGTTGATCTGAATAATGTTGTGCTCAGTCACTTAGTTGTGTCTGACTCTGGACCCCATGGGCTGTAGCCCACCAGGCTCATCTGTCCATGGAATTTTCCAGGAAAGAATATTGGAGTAGGTTACCATTTCCTACTCCAGGGGATCTTCCTGACCGGAGATTGAACCTTATTCTCTTGAGTCTTCTGCACTGGCAGGTGGATTCTTTACCACTGATCTGGATAATAGATGGTATTAATAGCAGCTTCTTTGAGTGGTCCACATGCTGTTCCAAGGAGCCAGTCTCTTGGGTCACTTGGCCCTAGCAGGAAAGCTCATTAACATTTCCCTTGACTGGAGGTTGGTTAGGTAGGAAACTAAGCTTTTGAGTTGGGGCTTTGTGATGATTGATTTTATGTGTCGTCTTGACTGGGACACTGGGTGCCAGAGTAAACATTACTTCTGGGTATGTCTGTGAGTGTTTCTAGATGAGACTGGCATTTGAGTCAGTGGGCTGGGTGGAACAGATTACTTTACTAATGTGGGTGGTCATTGGCCAATCTGTTGAGGACCTGAATAAAATGAAAAGGTAGAGGAATGGGGGGTTTACTCTGTCTGCCTGACTGGTTGAGCTTGAATATTGATCTTCCTTGCCCTTGACTGGAACTTACATGATCCACCTTCTGGTTCTCAGAACTACACTGCTGGATTTTCTGGGCCTCCAGCTTTCAGACTGCAGATTTTAGAACTCCTCGGCCTCCATAATCATGCAAGCCAATTCCTTATAATAAATTACATATGCGTGCACGCACACACATCCTGTTGCTTTGGTTTCTCTGGAAAATACAAACTTACAATGAAAAGCTCACCTTTGTCTCTCATTGTATTCTGACCTGGACCTGGAGGCATCTACCTGTTACCAGCAAAAGGAGACAGGGTGCCTCTGCTGTCAGAGTCTGCATTGCCATGGAGACCAAAGTTGAGTCCCAGTGGCGATGAGTGTCGAGCTTTGTGAACTGGGACCATGCTGAGTGGTCAGACCATTAGAGCACAAGCAATTCTAGCTTTCTGCCCACACATCAGTTTTTTAGGCAGCAGAGAAGGGCAGGTTTGGATGAAAATCCACACAAATTCTTGTTTCTCAGGAGGAATGACCGTGGGTGACACATGCAGGGCTCTGACCAAGAACATTTGTGAGCATGGACTCTGCCCCGCCTGGAGTTGACGGCGGTTAATGTAAACCATTCCTTTTCCCTAAGGGTTGTTTCCTTCAATCAGTTCCCAGCCATTTGGTGACCTCAGCATCCTGGCTTGGGCACTTCCTCTAAAGTGTCCCAAGGCACACTCATTCTGCATAGGATGGTCTTGATCACATTTAGGCAGAAATCCTAAAGGACACTCAATAAGCTTTCTTTCCTGTCTAGGAACCTGTTGATTTGGCTTTTGTGGGAATCTACTTTGGAGGAAATTCTGAGTTTGCTGTTGTCATATGATTGCGGTCTCTTGTTCCAGTGATTCAGGAGCTTTGACAGAAGGTGGGGGTGATTCATGATGACAAGAGTGCCCTAGATATATTTGGATGGTGTCAGTGCACATTTAACAGGCCAAATAGAGTTTTGGCTTATATTTTTTAAAAAAACCCTCATATGTCAAGCTGATATGCTTATTCTGAAAAAGTTCCAAAGGGATAAAATCCCATCTAACCACTATTCATTCATTTCAGTGTCTCACAGCTTTTAAATATCCTCAGATTTTTTTGTTACATAGGCAGGGAGCCATGTTTAAAGCATAGAATTAATTAGGATTATAAGGGATGATGGAAATTATAGTTTATTAGTTTCATACTGTTCTGAGGGATAGAAATGAAGGTCTGAGCAGGGAGAGCTGCAGACCTTATTCTTATCCTCATCACAAATATGTAGTATTAACAGCTTCACTTTCAGGTAAGATTCCTTTGCACGGAGCATTTCTTGGCTAAAAAACAAAGAGTTTAAAAATCATTAGTGTACTATGGGCTTTTCAGGTGGCATTATTGGTAAAGAATCTGCCTGTCAATGCAGGAGATGCAAGAGAATCAGATTCAATCTCTAATTGGGAAGATCCTCTGGAGGAGGAAATGGCAACCCACTCCAGTATTCTTGCCTGGGAAATCCCCTGGACAGAGGAGCTTGGTGGGCTACAAAGATGTCCATGGGGCTGCAAAGAGTCGGGCACAACTGAGTGACTGAGCATGCACACACACAGTATACGTTACTTTCTTATTTGTAGATGTAAAACCTGTTCCTTAGAGCAGTAATATGACCTGCTGAAGAACCCAGAAGCATTGACTCAAGGTAGAGTTTTAGCCTTCTTACTCCAGTCTGGTTCCTTCCTACTTGTCTCCTAAATTCTCAGTGTAGCTCCAGGGACAGCCAGTGGCCTCAGTGATCCAGTCTTAAGGCACATTAGAGATAAACTTCTGCTGCTGCTGCTGCTGCTGCTAAGTCGCATCAGTCGTGTCCGACTCTGTGCGACCCCATAGACGGCAGCCCAACAGGCTCCTCTGTCCCTGGGATTCTCCAGGCAAGAATACTGTAGCGGGTTGCCATTTCCTTCTCCAATGCATGAAAGTGAAGTTGCTCAGTCGTGTCCGACTCCTAGTGACCCCATGGACTGTAGCCCACCAGGCTCCTCCGTCCATGGGATTCCATGCAAATTTATTAGAGACTTATGAAGAGAAAAATATACTCATGGTAAACAAACTTTGGAAATTCTAACCAGAGTTCTATAGTTTTATCTAGCTTATTTCTCCCCACAATTTAAAATATTGCTAATGTGAATCTCAAACCTTTAACAAGGAGAAACAATATGTGCAGTTTCTCAAATGTAGGTGACTGAGGAATAATATTCTTTTCATGGAGTAACCTAAAGGGGCAAATTTTCCATGAAACACACCCTGGGAAGTACTCTATAAAAATATAAACTTATCTCTGAAGATATTGACCCACTCCAGTGTTCTTGCCTGGAGAATCCCAGGGACGGCGGAGCCTGGTGGGCTGCTGTCTATGGGGTCGCACAGAGTTGGACACGACTGAGGCGACTTAGCAGCAGCAGCAGCAGCAGCTGAAGATATTGAATCATTGATAATCTAAAAATATTTTGGATATGGAATGTCTTAAGCAGAATGTGCTTACTTTGAATTGTATGTATAATATCACTGGCTGACCGACTGGAAGTTGAGAAGGTGGTTACCCAAGTAACTGCATAAAATAAGTTGTTGAAAATATCCTTTAGGGAAATGTAAATCTGCCCATGATGCTAACTATATGGATGTTGTAGGTGATATGGGGAGAAGGGGGTGGGGAGACCACATTCCCTTTTTTAATTCCAAATGTCTTCAGCGCATCATAAGTTCAACCATTACAGTCATTCTCTGGGTTACTATACCATTATAATTACCAGTACGAAAACACTACTTAATGTGCCACTCTAAAATATCTATCATTTTACCAAATTGGTTAATAGTCAGAAGAGATAGTATTGTACATAAGTTAACAGCAGAGGTTCTAACAGAAAACTTCTCAGATTTGTGTCCCTGCTTTGCCATTTACTGACTCTGTGATCTTTATAGTAAGTCCTAACTCCTCTGTGTGTCAGGTTCTTCATCTGTAAAATGGGGATCCTATTTTTGGAGTACAAGTGTAAGGTTAAGAGACAGTAAAAGATACTGAAGATACACTATAAATTGAACTGGACTTTCCCACAGCTAAGACTATTAAAAGATGACTAGAGTAAATGGCAACCCACTCCAGTGCTCTTGCCTGGAGAATCCCAGGGACGGGGGAGCCTGGTAGGCTGCTGTCTGTGGGGTTGCACAGTCAGACACAACTGAAGCAACTTAGCAGCAGCAGCAGCAGCAGAGTAGGGAGTGGCAACCCAGTCCAGTTTTCTTGCCTGGAAAATTCCATGGACAGAGGAGCCTGGTGGGCTACAGCCCCTGCGGTCACAAAGAGTCAGACACGACTGAGTGAGCATGCATGCATGCAAAGATGAATGCAGGAGTTGAGGTTGCTACCTGAAATATTTACAATGGAGAAGGGAGATTTGACAAAGTAGGCATGAAATTCCATGCAAGGAGGACAACAAAGTTGGTATCTTCTCTCAGTCTTAAGAACCCAGCTCTTCTAATGAACTGATTGTATCTATTGACTTTGTATTCCCACTGGACAGTGGACTTCTGAATGGCAGGAACTACACAT
This sequence comes from Capricornis sumatraensis, assembly GCF_032405125.1. Classification (NCBI taxonomy): domain Eukaryota; kingdom Metazoa; phylum Chordata; class Mammalia; order Artiodactyla; family Bovidae; genus Capricornis; species Capricornis sumatraensis. The sequence goes on along the minus strand of NC_091069.1, from coordinate 192,193,427 downwards.
CTTAATTTCTCATTCAGCTTTGTCTTGTTAGCAATTAGCATACTGCAACTTAACTTGTATTTTTATTGGGTGTTGAAATTAAATAGGTTTGGGTTGGAGGATGGATTTTTCTCAAGCAAAATAATGTAATCATTACCTTAAAAAATATGAGGGAGAGGGAGAGGGTGGGATGATTTGGGAGAATATTGAAACATGTATACTATCATGTAAGAATCGAATCACCAGTCTATGTCTGATGCAGGATACAGCATGCTTGGGGCTGGTGCACAGGGATGACCCAGAGAGATGTTGTGGGGAGGGAGGTGGGAGGGGGGTTCATGTTTGGGATCGCATGTACACCCGTGGTGGATTCATGTCAATGTATGGCAAAACCAATACAGTATTGTAAAGTAAAATAAAGTAAAAATAAAAATTAAAAAAAATATGAAAGAAAGCGAAGGCAGTGGCTTCTAGATTAAATCTAGTTGATCAAGCACAAAGTTCAGAAGATTATTTTCTGGTTTAAGTGTTGTGGAAGTCTACCAAATAGAGTGATAAGTAGTTGGGAGGATTGATACCACTTTGTAGATGTAAGGTAAAAAATATACTAACTCAAAAATAATTTGAAGTACCTTTGTAGTCTAATCATTGTGCTCTGTGCATAGTTGCTCAGTAGTGTCTGACTCTGCAACCCCATGGACTGTAGCCCTCCAGGCTCCTCTGTCCAAGGGGATTCTCCAGGCAAGAATACTGGAGTGGGTTACCATGCTCTCCTCCAGGGGATCTTCCCAACCTAGGGATTGAACCCAGGTCTCCTGCATTGCAGGTGGATTCTTTACCATCTGAGCCTCCAGGGAAGCCCATTGCCTTCATTCAAAATAATCCCATGTGATAATTGTAAAAAAAAAAAAAAAAAAAGCTTTATTCTTAAATGTCTCAATAAGTGAAGTTTTATAAACTCCCTGGGAAATTTAAATTTTTATTCATAATTTTTATCTGCTTTAGTTCCCCAAATGATTTGAAACTTCTATTAGTAGTTAATTTTACTTTTAATTAATGAGGTTCATCTTCATTTGGTGGTGAATTATTCTTCATTTCTTTCAAAGATCTTCATGGTAATGTTATATTGTCTCAATCTAATTTGGAATTTACAAAAGAATAAAAAGTTCCAACTATTTTCCTTACAATCCAGATTAGATTTATGCATTCTCCTAAGGATTTAATGGCTGTTGAGTAAAGTAGTAGTATAATTTTCAAGTTCTTTTATTCAATTCTGTATATTGAAATGGGGCCTCAAATGTAGTGGCATCTGGTTTTCTTCCTGAGCCAGATTCACATGCTGCTTTGACTGTCAGTGGCAGAGATAAATCATGACCAACCAAGCTTAGGCGGCAGTTCCAAGACCTCCTAGTACTGCCTGCAGAGCAGTTAACAGTAAACACATGGCTGGATAATTCAGTAATACGGTTAGTTAATTAAGAGTCCTAAAAGAAAAATTTTCTGTTTCCCAATTGCTGAATTATAATTTTTATAATTATAATAATTGTTAAAATATTTTTTCATATTTTGTTTCACAAGTCCATTACAATTATAGTATTTTAATTGGCTCTTCATTGCAAAAAACATTTCTGGATGTTTATCATTTTTCTTCTCATTTTACAGATGAGGAAACCAATAAAGACTTGTTTATGACTTTTGTGAATTTAAGGAATCATTTCTGTATTTTATTATCTATTTTATTAAGGTATTTGTGGAATTTGAAAGGGAAATAAGAAAGGATATTTTACTTAAACATTGATATATCTGGTAGTAATTAGCTCCTATTATTTTAGAGAGATGTTCATGTCAAATTCCTGAATGTATTTGGTTTTAGACCCTTAATATTTAAGCATGTTCAGTGAGCTGGTTGGGAGTATAATTAGGGGAGTGGTCATATACTTTTCTGTTCATCATTTCATTTGGGGTTTGTTAAACAGAGGTTAGAATACACGGTATGGGTACATCCAGTTTTTTAAAATTTGAAAACCACAATTATCTGAGACATTCCCTACATCATTGACTGTAATTAAACAAAGATGAGGGAAAAATGAAGTTCTGACTCTGACGTTAAACAATCAAAATCAGGAAATAGTAGACGGAGATTTCACGTCAATACCCCCAGAGCTTTTACCCAAATATCTTCTCTTGTCATATTGTTCAGTGTTGGCCGTATTTCATTTCCTTTTTATATTTATTTAATAGAAAATCAGAGCAAAATAAACCGAACTCAGTTAGTCATCAGTGTTTATGGAGCAACTACTGGGGCCAGAACATGGTTCCCAATGCTTTGGAGAATTGTGATGAAGCCAAGTCCCAAGTCCTTAGGGAAAAAAAAAAAACCCTACCTAGTGCACAGTGAAGTGAAAGTGAAAGCTGCTCAGTTGTGCCCAATTCTTTGCAACCCCATGGACTATACAGTCCATGGAATTCTCCAGGCCACAATACTGGAGTGGGTAGCCTATCCCTTCTCTGGCGGATGTTTCTAACCCAGGAATTGAACTGGGGTGTCCTGCATTGCAGGTGGATTCTTTACCAACTGAACTATCAGAATGGGAAATGGGGATATATAAACAAATAGCAATCCTTAGACACTTCTATTTCTCTAGAAGGCCTGAGATGAAATTATTCCATAAAGCGAGAACAGAAAAATAGAAATAGACAAGCTGGGAGTCAAGGATGTGTATTAATCTGACATGGCCTCTTTTCTAACATGAAATTAGCATGAAGATCTTGGGTCTTTTAGGATGTAGGTATTTATGAAGAGAAACACGTGCTGTAAAGTATATGTAACCATCGCTGCTAACTTCATGTTTCCAGGATAAAGGAAGGGTCTCTAACTACAGAAGCTCAGCGGGTTTTAGTTTCTACTCACTCCAAGCAGAGTTTTGTGCTAGAGGGGAAGAGAGTGGGTGGAATTATCCCAATAGTGGAAAGATTATTTTTTTTTAATTAATTGTTTTTTTTTTTTTTTGGCTGCTTCTCATGGTTTGCATGATCTTAGTTTTCTGATCAGAGATTGAACATGAACCCTTGACAGTGAATGTGTGGAGTCCTAACCACTGGGTTGCCAGGGAATTCCCAACAGTTGAAAGATCCTTGGGAAAAATGGGTCCTTTCTAGTCCAGTCAAAGGATGGATAGCCCTTCTGTCAGCCTATTGTGGGTAGATAAGCAGTGGTATAGGTATAGCATTGACCATGTGTCCTTTTAGGTTGGTTTATAGGGGAAGCCATCAGTGTCTTCTGTTATAAGGTCAGTAAATGTAGTCTTCATCCTTAAGCAACCAGATCGGTAGTAGCTGGAATGCACAGAAAAAAACGACCTCTCACTCACCTTAAAATGTGTAGTTAAATATCAGTCACACACACATTTCAAACATTACATTTGGGCTCAAATACAGACTCCTGTGATACGATAAGGTTGCATCAGCCTGCAAGGACTATAGCTTTAGGGGTCAGTCTATTGACCAAAGAAAGGAAGTTTCATTACAAAGTGTCAGTTTCTTGGAAACCTGACAAATAGTATGGTGAATTGAGTAGTTTTCTTACTGGAGCATAGAGCACTATCTAATTTAGATCTTATATAGATTCCTTAATATAGATTCTAAAATAGAATAGCAATTCTAATCTATATTTTAAGCATTAAGAACAGTTCGAGAAGTTGTCATGTGATCCAGCAATCCCACTCCAGGGCATATATCCAGAAAAGATGAAAACTCTAATTCAAAAAGATATATGCACCCCAATGTTCACAGTGGAACTATTTACAGTAGCCAAGACTTGGAAGCAAACTAAATGTCCATCCAACAAATAAGTAGATAAAGATGTGGTGTGTGTGTGTGTGTGTAAAGTAGTAGTAGTGTGTGTGTATGAGTGTGTGTGTGTGTGTGTACTGGTACATTCAGTTCAGTTCAGTTCAGTTCAGTAGCTCAGTCGTGTCCGACTCTTTGTGACCCCATGAATCGCAGCACGCCAGGCCTCCCTGTCCATCACTATCTCCCGGAGTTCACTCAAATTCATGTCTATCGAGTCAGTGATGCCATCCAGCCATCTCATCCTCTGTTGGCCCCTTCTCCTCCTGCCCCCAATCCCTCCCAGCATCAAAGTCTTTTCCAGTGAGTCAACTCTTCACATGAGGTGGCCAAAGTACTGGAGTTTCAGCTTTGGCATCATACCTTCCAAAGAAATCCCAGAGCTGATCTTCAGAATGGACTGGTTGGATCTCTCTGCAGTCCAAGGGACTCTCAAGAGTCTTCTCCAACACCACAGTTCAAAAGCATCAATTCTTTGGAGCTTAGCTTTCTTCACAGTCCAACTCTCACATCCATACATGACTACAGGAAAAACCATAGCCTTGACTAGATGGACCTTTGTTGGCAAAGCAATGTCTCTGCTTTTGAATATGCTATCTAGGTTGGTCATAACTTTTCTCCCAAGGAGTAAGTGTCTTTTATTTCATGGCTGCAATCACCATCTGCAGTGATTTTGGAGCCCCCAAAAATAAAGTCTGACACTGTTTCCACTGTTTCCCCATCTATTTGCCATGAAGTGATGGGACCAGATGCCATGATCTTTGTTTTCTGAATGTTAAGCTTTTAGCCAACATTTTCACTCTCCTCTTTCACTTTCATCAAGAGGTTTTTTAGTTCCTCTTCACTTTCTGCCGTAAGGGTGGTGTCATTTGCATATCTGTGGTTATTGAGATTTCTCTTGGCAATCTTGACTCCAGCCTGTGTTTCTTCCAGCCCAGCGTTTCTCATGATGTACTCTGCATATAAGTTAAATAAGCAGGGTGATAATACACAGCCTTGATGTACTCCTTTTCCTATTTGGAACCAGTCTGTTGTTCCATGTCCAGTTCTAACTGTTGCTTCCTGACCTGCATATAGGTTTCTCAAGAGGCAGGTTAGGTGGTCTGGTATTCCCATCTCTTTCAGAATTTTCCACAGTTTATTGTGATCCACACAGTCAAAGGCTTTGGCATAGTCAATAAAGCAGAAATAGTTGTTTTTCTGGAACTCTCTTGCTTTTCCATGATCCAGCAGATGTTGGCAATTTGATCTCTGGTTCCTCTGCCTTTTCTAAAACCAGCTTGAACATCTGGAAGTTCATGGTTAATGTATTGCTGAAGGCTGGGTTGGAGAATTTTGAGCATTACTTTACTAGTGTGTGAGATAAGTACAATTGTGTGGTAGTTTGAGCATTCTTGGCATTGCCTTTCTTTGGGAATGGAATGAAAACTGACCTTTTCCAGTCCTGTGGCCACTGCTGAGTTTTCCAAATTTGCTGGCATGTTGAGTGCAGCACTTTCACAGCATCATCTTTCAGGATTTGAAATAGCTCCACTGGAATTCCATCACCTCCACTAGCTTTGTTCGTAGTGATGCTTTCTAAGGCCCACTTGACTTCACATTCCAGGATGTCGCTCTAGGTGAGTGATCACACCATCGTGATTATCTGGGTCGTGAAGATCTTTTCTGGACAGTTCTTCTGTGTATTCTTGCCACCTCTTCTTAATATCTTCTGCTTCCGTTAGGTCCAGACCATTTCTGTCCTTTATCGAGCCCATCTTTGCATGCAATGTTCCCTTGGTATCTCTAATTTTCTTGAAGAGATCTCTAGTCTTCCCCATTCTGTTGTTTTCCTCTATTTCTTTGCATTGATCACTGAAGAAGGCTTTCTTATCTCTACTTGCTATTCTTTGGAATTCTGCATTCAGATGCTTATATCTTTCCTTTTCTCCTTTGCTTTTTGTTTCGCTTCTTTTCACATCTATTTGTGAGGCCTCCCCAGACAGCCATTTTGGTTTTTTTTGCTTTTCTTTTTTTGGGGGATGGTCTTGATCCCTGTCTCCTGTACAATGTCATGAACCTCCGTCCATAGTTCATCAGGCACTCTATCTATCAGATCTAGTCCCTTAAATCTATTTCTCACTTCCACTGTATAATCATACGGGATTTGATTTAGGTCATACCTGAATGGTCTAGTGGTTTTCCTTACTTTGTTCAATTTAAGTCTGAATTTGGCAATAAGAAGCTCATGATCTGAGCCACAGTCAGCTCCCGGTCTTGTTTTTGCAACTGTATAGAGCTTCTCCATCTTTGGCTGCAAAGAATATGTGTGTATATGTATGTATATACATGTGTGTGTGTGTATATATATACCTGAATTACTTTGTTATATGCCAGAAATGACCACAACATAGTAAATATACTTCAATAACATAGATAGATAAACTATAAAGAAAAAACAGAAGAAAAGAGGAGCTAATTGGCAGAGAACAGTCCCATTCTTAATTTTGAATTTTGAGTAAATATTAGGAGAAAGTTGGATTTTTTGTTCTGGAAAGAGTTTATACAATGACAATTGATAAAGGTAAATTTTACTGCCATTTAGAGAGAGAATAACAAAAGGAATGTAATATGGAGGATTCTTATTCAGATATTAAGTATTTTAGATTGAAAGAAAACAGATAATACTCTGCTCATTTTACAGATGAGAAAAACTAAAGCTTAGAAAGTTTAATTATTTTTTTCCTGAGGTTATATGGATAATTAGTAAGGTCTGGAGTTGAAACAAAGTGTTTCTGAATCTAAAAATCCATGCTTTTATTCTTGACATAATAAGGTAGGTATAATAAATATAATAGATGAAATAATTATAGAACCTAACAGTGGATTCAGAGACAGGGAAAGAAATTTGCTTGAGGAAATTGGAAGATAGTGGTACATTTCCCTATGGACCCTCACTAATATTGCTAGATGTTGATTTAATTTATATCAAGAGGCTTTACAGCATCAAGAGTTGTCCACTGACAGATGAATGGATAGAGGAAATGTGGTACAATGGAACACTGTGAAAGTGAAAGGCGCTTAGTCATGTCCGACTCTTTGCGACCCCATGGACTACATAGTCCATGAATTCTCCAGGCCAGAATACTGGAGTAGGTAGCCTTTCCCTTCTCCAGTGAATCTTCCCAACTCAGGGATCAAACCCAGGTCTCCCGTATTGCAGGTGGGTTCTTTACTAGCTGAGCCACAAGGAAAGTCCTAGAATACCGGAGTGGGTAGCCTATCCTTTCTCCAGGGGATCTTCCTGACCCAGGAATCAAACTGGGATGTCCTGCATTGCAAGCAGATGCTTTACCAACTGAGCTATCAGGGAAGCTACTCAGCCATAAAAAGGAACACATTCAAGTCAGTTCTAATGAAGTGGATGAACCTAGAGCCTATTATACAAAGTCAGTCAGTCAGAAAGAGAAAAGCAAATCACGTATGTTAATAGATATACGTGGATTCTAGAAGGGTGGTACTGATGAACCTGTTGACAGGGCAGCAGTGGAGATGCAGACATAGAGAGCAGACTTATGGACAAGGGCGGGGGAGAGGAAGGGAAGGAGAGGGTGAAATGAGTGGAGAGAGTAGCAAGGAACCATATACACTACAATATGTAAAACAGCCAATGGAAATTTGCTATATGACTCAAGGAACTCATACCAGGACTCTGTAACAACCTAGAGTGGGTAGGAATTGGTGGCAGGTGGGAAGGAGGTTCCTGAGGGGAGGGGACATATGTACACCATGACTAATTCATGTTGGTGTATGGCAGAAATCAAACCAGTATTGTAAAACAATTAAATAAAAATGAATATAATTTTTTTAAGTTTCTGAAAATTGAATAAAGTATAGGATCCTTATTTTAATCATATAATAATTATTTTACTAAATTTTTTATTATGAGAAATGTCAAACACAAAGTATACTACAATTAACAATTATATATTCATTAGATAGCTTTAATAATTTTCAACATTTTGCCAATTTAATTTCACCTATTTCCTCAACATTATTGCTGCTTGTATGAATATTTAAAGAATCAAGCATTCTAGAGTTTCAATTCTAGATTTTTCAGTATGTATCTCCAATAATAAGGGTTTTAAAACTATAACAATGATATTATCATCCTTAATAAAATTAATAGTGACTCAGTATTCTCTAATATCCTGTCCATTTTCCTGATTACTTCCAAAACGTCTTATATTTAATTTGTTCAAATTAGCATCCACACAGCCTATTCATGTTACATTTGGTTGTTTTGTGTCTTAAATCTCAGTTATTTTGTAACATTTTCTCCTGATTCTTCCTCTCTCTCCACCCTCATCTTACATGCCATAAAACAGTTGGAGACACTGGGCCGTTTGCTCAGTAGAATTTCCTACATTTTGCATTTGGCTGATTGCATCTTTATGTTGTTGTTATGTTCTTGATATTGTTCCCATGTCCATTTACCGATAATAAATTGGTGATTAAATTTAGAAGCTTAATTAAATTCAGTTTCACTTTGTTTTTTGAAAAAAATTTTTTTTTTACTTTCTGTTGTCTTGCACCATGAATCACATTATATTTGGTTGTTCTACTAGTTTCTATAGTGGTCGTGGTGGTATGTTGGCCAGATCCTTCCATTATAAATGTTCCCATCAGTATTTTGTTAATAGTTTATCAAACATTAATATTCATTGTCTAGGTCAATTATTTTGTTAAGAGTTAGAAAATGGTGATTTTGTAATATGACCATTTGTTTTGCATTAGCTGAAATGCTTCTGTAAATAAATTGCATTCACTGGCCTTGAACTACAGTTTGCACAGGTAGGGCAAGATACTTGTTTGATTCCTTAATCTAAATAATCAGTTTTCATGGTAATGGATTGGTACTCTAGCAACCTCCAGTGGTGACCAATAAAACATTTTTAGTATCATTATGAACTCGTGTGTGTGTCTATATAAAATTAACTCAGGTATAATCATTATTCTTTTTGATGCTCAAACTGACTCTTTTAAGGCCAGTGAGAGCCTTTTAAGCTAACTCCTTTATTCTTCCAGTATAACCATATTCAGTTCAGTAGTCGCTCAGTCGTGTCCGACTCTTTGCGACCCCATGAATCGCAGCATGCCAGGCCTCCCTGTCCATCACCAACTCCTGGACTTCACTCAGACTCACGTCCATCAAGTCGGTGATGCCATCTAGCCATCTCATCCTCTGTCATCCTCTTCTCCTCCTGCCCCCAACCCTTCCCAGCATCAGAGTCTTTTCTAATGAGTCAACTCTTTGCATGAGGTGGCCAAAGTACTGGAGTTTCAGCTTTAGCGTCATTCCTTCCAAAGAAATCCCAGGGCTGATCTCCTTCAAAATGGACTGGTTGGATCTCCTTGCAGTCCAAGGAACTCTCAAGAGTCTTCTCCAACACCATGAAAAACATCAATTCTTCGGTGCTCAGCTTTCTTCACAGTCCAAATCTCACATCCATACATGACCACTGGAAAAACCATAACCTTGACTAGACGGACCTTTGTTGGCAAAGTAATGTCTCTACTTTTGAATATGCTGTCTAGGTTGGTCATAACTTTCCTTCCAAGGAATAAGCGTCTTTTAATTTCATGGCTACAATCACCATCTGCAGTGATTTTGGAGCCCCCAAAAGTAAAGTCTGACACTGTTTCCACTGTTTCCCCATCTATTTCCCATGAAGTGATGGGACCAGATGCCATGACCTTCGTTTTCTGAATGTTGAGCTTTAAGCCAACTTTTTCACTCTCCTCTTTTACTTTCATCAAGAGGCTTTTTAGTTCCTCTTCACTTTCGGCCATAATGGTGGTGTCATCTGCATATCTGAGGTATTGATATTTCTCCCAGCAATCTTGATTCTAGCTTGTGCTTCTTCCAGCCCAGCATTTCTCATGATATACTCTGCATATAAGTTAAATAAGCAGGGTGACAATATACAGCCTTGACGCACTCCTTTTCCTATTTGGAACCAGTCTGTTGTTCCATGTCCAGTTCTAACTGTTGCTTCCTGACCTGCATATAGGTTTCTCAAGAGGCAGGTTAGGTGGTCTGGTATTCTCATCTCTTTCAGAATTTTCTACAGTTTATTGTGATCCACACAGTCAAAGGCTTTGGCATAGTCAATAAAGCAGATTAATCTTTGATAAATTTCTATTTTTTTGTCACAACAGATACTGGAAACTCTCATACATTTCTTGCTCCACTTAGAATCTTGCTCCACTTAGAATCAGCCATTTTCCTTAGTATCCCTGGTTCCTTTTTTGGAAATGGTATTTAGAGATAATAGTACAGTAATTAGAGAAAAACATAATGTGTTTATGCTAATATTATAATTTAAATGGAAAACTGTGGATTTTTGCCTAATTTTTATATTTTATGCTTGTGTTTTTCTCTACTAAACATCTTGCTCTTCACAATATTAGAATAATCACTTATTTGCTTTATGCTACGATATAGCTATAATAGCTACACTAATAATGACACCAATATTAGTACTAACAGTAAGACTAACAAATATAATTTATCTTTGAGAGTTTTTGTCCTTATAATATATTCCATGAGAGATTTATAATCAATATTCTGTTTTGAAGTTATTTGAGGTATTTATCTATGTAGTTATGCTACCAACTTGATGTACAGTTCAGTTTGTTTTCATTTATTTTATTCTTAAGAAATGTTCTTTTCTGTTTTGATTTTTAATTATGTAAAACATTGACATAATTCCAAACTCAACCTATGTAAAAAGATACAGTAAACAAATATTTTCATCCCTGCCCCCTCCACGTTTCCTCTTATCTTCCCCACAAAAACCAGTTTTTATTAGTGTTTTGTTTGGCCCTATATTATTTCTTCTTAAAAATATAAGGAAAATTATTTTCACAGTAGTATTTCCCTTTGCTGCTGCTGCTGCTAAGTTGCTTCAGTCGTGTCCGACTCTGTGCGACCCCGTAGACAGCAGCCCACCAGGCTTCCCCGTCTCTGGGATTCTCCAGGCAAGAACACTGGAGTGGGTTGCCATTTCCTTCTCCAATGCATGAAAGTGAAGTCGCTCAGTCGTGTCCAGCTCCTTGCGACCCCATAGACTGCAGCCCACCAGGCTCCTGCGTCCCTGGGATTTTCCAGGCAAGAGTAGTGGAGTGGGGCGCCATTGCCTTCTCCTATTAGTATGCAGAGATCCTGCTTATTCCTTTTTACAGCTGCATGGTACTCTAGCGTGTTGTGATGCCATAGTATATTCAGCCAGTCCCCTGTTCATGGACATTTTGTCTCTATCCAGTCTTTTTCTATTGCAAATAGTGCCGTGATAAACACCTTTGTACATAGAAATTTTATGTTTTGCTTGTTTATATCTTTGGTATAGATTCTAAAAGGTATATCTGGCATAAATCTCAAAGGTTAAAGGCACAGGGAAATTGCCCTATGTATGTAATTGTACATTTTGCATTCCTACCAGTAATATATGAGAGTTCCTATTTTTCCTAGACTCGCCGATAGAATATCTTCTCAATCTTGATTTCAGGACAGACCACTTATAAGGGAGAAAATTATTGTAGACTCCCTTTGTTGACTTAAATGATTTATGTTATTACTTAAATATGAGAAAACATAAAACTATATATAATATAAATTTTACACTTATTTGTCGTTGCTGTTCAGTAGCTCAGTCCCCCAGGTATTTGCCATGAAGTGATGGGACTGGATGCCATGATCTTTGTTTTTTGAATGTTGAGTTTTAAGCCAGCTTTTTCACTCTCCTCTTTCACCTTCATCAAGAGGCTCTTTCGTTCTTCTTCGCTTTCTGCCATTAGGGTGGTGTCATCTGCACATCTGAGATTATTGGTATTTCTCCTGGCAATCTTGATTTCAGCTTGAGCTTCACATGATGTACTCTGCATATAAGTTAAATAAGCAGGGTGACAATATTCAGCCTTGACGTATTCCTTTTCCAGTTTTGAACCAGTCCATTGTTCCATGTCCGGTTCTAACTGTTGCTTCTTAACCTGCATATAGGTTTCTCAGGAAGCAGGTAAGGCGATATACTATTTTCCACAATTTGAGGTGATCCACACAATCAAAAGCTATAGCATAGTCAGTGAAGCAGAAGTAGATGTTTTTCTGGAATTCTCTAGCTTTTTCTATGATCCAGTGGATGTTGGCAGTTTGCTCTCTGATTCCTCTACCTTTTCTAAATCCAGTTTGTACATCTGGAAGTTCTTGGTTCCCATACTGTAAAGCCTAGCTTGGAGGATAGTTTTTATAAAACTGTAAAAGCAAATATACATATTAAGTATAAATAAACTACAAACCCAATACAATTTGTATTAACAAAATCAGTTTAATATTGTTAATGATTTTTCTGAAATGAAAATTTTTCTGCAATGAAATGGCCACTTAAGAGTGTGAATATGGTGCTGCCTATTGCAATACTCAGCTTCTTTTCCATTACATATGAATGTGCTATTGTGTGCCAGATATATTGATCAAGACCCTTTTGGTTACAGGGACAGAAACTCAGTTTAAACTAACCTAAGCAAGATAATAACAAAAAATAACTTTGGGAAATATAATGGATCACACACACATAATCTGAAATGTTGAAACCAGTATGTAACAAATGGGTAGACCCAGGGGTTTTAGTTCTTTTATTTAAGTTCTCTCTCTACTTCTGCCCTTAGTTTCTTCCATGAGAACTTCATTCTCAGACTATCCCTCTCAGTCCATATGATAGCGAAGTTGGCCCATAGGCAGCTCCAAGCCAAAGTCATCTTTACAGATCAAGATTGTCCTGGAAAAAAGACCCTCTGGTTCCTTCCCAGTATCCATAACCACCAACCAAAAAGGACTTTAATTGGCTTGTTTATTTTTTTTATTTATTTTATTTTATTTATTTATTTTTTAATTTTAAAATCTTTAATTCTGACATGTGTTCCCAAACATGAACCCCCCTCCCACCTCCCTCCCCATAACATCTCTGTGGGTCATCCCCATGCACCAGCCCCAAGCATGCTGTATCCTGCGTCAGACATAGACTGGCAATTCAATTCTTACATGATAGTATACATGATAGAATGCCATTCTCCCAAATCATCCCACCCTCTCCCTCTCCCTCTGAGTCCAAAAGTCCGTTATACACAGCTGTGTCTTTTTTCCTGTCTTGCATACAGGGTCGTCATTGCCATCTTTCTAAATTCCATGTATATGTGTTAGTATACTGTATTGGTGTTTTTCTTTCTGGCTTACTTCACTCTGTATAATCGGCTCCAGTTTCATCCATCTCATCAGAACTGATTCAAATGAATTCTTTTTAATGGCTGAGTAATACTCCATTGTGTATATGTACCACAGCTTTCTTATCCATTGATCTGCTGATGGACATCTAGGTTGTTTCCATGTCCTGGCTATTATAAACAGTGCTGCGATGAACATTGGGGTACATGTGTCTCTTTCAATTCTGGTTTCCTCAGTGTGTATGCCCAGCAGTGGGATGACCTGTTAGATCACATGCTGCTCTGAACCAATCACTGAATCTTTTGATCAGTCAGCTCAGATCTTATGTCTAACTCCAAGAAAAGAAGATGGTAGCTCTCTTGACTTTTAGTCTTATCAAAACTACCAAAAGGAAGACTTACAAGACAGAAAAACTCTTACAGCTATCTACACCATTGTGGAAAGACTCAATTTCCCTGCTACTTTTCTCTATAGAACCTATGGAAAAATCTTAGTCTGGACACTGATTACCATTATGTGACTTGTTCTTCACAAGACATGGTACAAATTCCTCATTTACACATTGGGTCTGCCCTTAATCTTTCTTTCAGTCAGACTGTAATACTGCAGTAGAGTTACTTGAAAGAAACATGGTCACTGAAATGACATTACAGTTCTCAGGTCTAGCAGGTCATTCAGAAGATACTCAGGTGATTTTAATTTGAACTGTCATAACAATGATAACGCAAGATTAAAATATTTGAGAAAACATCCAGGAACCTGTGCCTCCTCTTAATCTATCCAGATGCCATCAAGGACTATTTAAAACATGATTGAGTTTTCCCAGGTGGTGCTAGTGGTAAAGAACCTGCCTGTCAATGCAGGAGACACAAGAGATGCAGGTTCAATTGCTGGATTGGAAAGAGCCCCTGGAGTAGGAAATGGCAACCAGTGCAGTATTCTTGCCTGGGAAATCCCATGGACAGAGAAGCCTGGTGGGCTACAGTGCATAGGGCTGCAAAGAATCATACATGACTGAACACAAGCTAAAGCATGAATGCTGCTGCTGCTGCTAAGTCACTTCAGTCGTGTCCGACTCTGTGCGACCCCATAGACGGAAGCCCAGCAGGCTCCCCCGTCCCTGGGATTCTCCAGGCAAGAACACTGGAGTGGGTTGCCATTTCCTTCTCCAATGCATGAAAGTGAAAAGTGAAAGGGAAGTCACTCAGTTGTGTCTGACTCTTAGTGACCCCATGGACCACAGCCCACCAGGCTCCTCCATCCATGGGATTTTCCAGGCAAGAGTACTGGAGTGCGGTGCCATTGCCTTCTCCAAAAGCATGAGAAAACATGCAATAATTGATTTATATAGTTTTCTAATGATCTGAGTGCTTTTAAATCTGCTAATAAATTGAGTATCATATTTGGTATCCAACCTGAAATTTATAAAAGCAAATATTAGCAGAAATATAGAATGAAAACAAATGTAAATCTAAGTGTATATGTCAAGTTCAGAACTTAATGTCCACAAGAGCTCCAGCTTTATTTGGTTTACTTAAATCCATTTTTCTGAACTCTCTCCTCCGTATGGTAAGAAATCCAAGTCTCTCTGAATATCTTTTCTGATTCTTGGGACTGTCAGGTTTCTCTTTTCAATATCTTACCGAAGTCTCCCCTCACCTATAATGTGAATTAATTAGGGGTGGAGTTTAAAGGTTAGAGAAATTCACTGTACTGCTTAGGAAGTTCAGTCCTAGGAACTGAGAAAAATCTTTGAGATACTCTTAACTATTTAAAAGTATATAGACAAAACTTATATGGGCATTTAGAAAAAAAACTGTCTTAAGAAAACTCTTTTTTAAAGATAGGTGTAACCACTTCAGGATGTGTGTGCATCCTAAGTCACTTCAGCTGTGTCCAACTCATTGTGACCACATGAACTGTAGCCCACCAGGCTCCTTTGTCCATGAGATTCTCCTGGCAAGAATACTGGAGTGGGTTGCCATGCCCTCCCCTAGAGGACCTTCCTGACCCAGGGATCAAACCCTTGTCTCTTATGCCTCTTACATTGGCAGGCGGATTCTTTACTACTAGTACCACCTGGGAAGCCCGCTTCAGGATGTGAAGCACAGCAATCAAATGAAGGTTAATGGTTTTGCTTAGCTTCAGAGGTTGTAATACAGCACTGAGAATATCGAGCTAATTCAGCAAGCGCTTCTCATATACCTTATCACCTCTATTGGCCAAAGTTTTCTCATATATAGAATGACACGTGGGCTATATCACCTCCACAAATGCTTGGTATCTTTATTTTAGTTTATAAGACATGGTCTTTAGTGCTGAAGGAATGAAACTGTGGATTAATATAGAGGTTAAAGTAAGACATCAGAGAAAATTTGTTTCCCTGTGTATTTTTACCTTTAAGCAGAGATACCTTTCCTCTCGTAAGGACAGAGATGGTTAAATGGAGAATCAGCTTTGTGGTTGGCATGAAGCTATCAGGCCTTTGTTTTGAGGTTTCAAATCTTCTCTAATGCTAGGAGTAGTTCTTATAGAAGTCGAGGTATAGTTACAAAAAATGAACTGGAACCAGTCCTTACAGAAGTTTGCTTTATTAAAAATCCCATATAGATGCATTAAAAAGGAACTCTGATGATAGTTTTTATATTTTGAAAAAACATTTAATGGAAGAAATTGCCACCAGTAGCTTACAGACCATACTGAAATTATTGTGGAAAGACTGGAGTGACTGAACTCAAGAATACAGATATTGATTTGCAGATGTGTCCCATGGTGAAAAGAGTAAGATACCAAATCCTAGGTGAGGCTGACTTTATAAAAGACCCATTTTCATGTAAAAACTTGCACCTTTATAATGAGCCAGAATTTTTGTGAGTGAGTTATGTTAATAACACTGAGACTTAGGTGTGTAAAACCTCTGTGTCATTGACAGATGGGATCCTGTAGTATGTGAAGTGTGTTTAAATCAAAGGTAACTTGCATAAGATCCATATTGGCTGCTTAATGCATAGTATGGCTGACCTCTAGTGCATGCTAAAAAGAAACCTGAAAACCCCAAACATAACATGGTTTTGTGCATTAATGCTGCTGAGGAAAGTGCTAGCTATTAAATATTTTCAAAGTATTAAATATCTGATATTCAGTCTTAAGATTTTTAAAATCACTTACCATCATGTTGCAGTTGGTATATAAATTTTTAAAGTTTTACAGTTTAATGCACTTAAACTGTCTAAAAATGCTTCCATTTTAAAATAGTTTGTATCATGAAGAGTTAATTCCAGCTCTCTCATACCAGTAAAATAATTATTTCAAGTGGAATTGAATCTTTATCTCAGTTTGTACAAAAAAAAGAAAATTCAAAAGTGGAATAAGAAATTAAATAGAAGTGTAAGCGATATGTTTTTAGTAAAATAATAATAATATATGTTTTCAAAGCTTAGTTTTTATTTTATTTTAAAATTTGTTTCATGTATAGCTTCAACAGGGTTTTCCAGCAGGTGTCACTGTAGGCAAATATAAAATGACAGATACATAGTTTATGCAGCTTGCTGCTGGTGGTTCCTTGAGAAAAGAGCAGATTATGTTCAGACTTCTCAATTATTATTTTGTATTTTGTTGTTGTTGTTGTTAATATCAGTCTCCTAGTACTATTTTCTGTTCCTGTTGATGCATTCACGAGTTAGAAATACTACTCAGCTGAGTGAACAGAAGCAGCACAGTGTATACTCTGAAATGATGACATGACAAAGAGCTTCCGTTTTCAGGGGTAGAACTGTTATAATTTTGTAGGAAAGAATGTTGAATCTTGAAAAGTCAAATTAAAGACTAATATTTTAATTCTGATGTCTCTCAGGGATCTTCCCTAACAGTATAATAAATTTCTAATTTTTATGGTTACTGTATAAGATTGTTATAAAACTAAAGTTTCATCAGGAAGGAAAAGCTTTCAAATTATTCAGCCAAAGCATTAGTCTGGGATAAGTATGAGAAAGGGAAGAGTAGTAGTAATATTATTGGTTCCTTGAAATTATGCTTTAATAGGTGAGTTAGATTTGAATTCATATTATTCAGCCTGCAAAGAATATCTCATTAGGCCCCAGAACAGCCATTTCTGAGTATATTCTCAAAAGGAAATCCAGAAACCCATTATTTCTGCCCCCTTCTTCTTTTTAGTATGCACAGCACAGGGAAAGGGAAGCAGGGTGTTAAGGTACTGACAGGAGGAATTTTTCAGGAGTTATTTTTGCTGATTTCAAAGTTTTGCTGTTTCCTGGTGGCTAAGAGCATCTCTGCATAGCTTTCATAGCTTCTAAAGCAGGGTTTACTCTGCATCTGTAGACTAGATTGGGCTGTTGACAATTTGACGTGTGCATATAGAATTTAAAGAGAAATGCACAACAGAAAGTGGTTCAGCATTCTCTCTGATCCCATTCTCAATGAAAAATGTCTGCATGATGGGAAAAATTACATATTACACAGTTCGTTCTTAGGAGGACAAAGTTATATTATATACATCCAGGCAGGTAAGTAAAAATATTACTTTATTCATATTACAATCAACTCACAGACTCTCGGGGAAAATTGCTGGTTTCTCTGACTAGAGTTCTTGAGCCCAAAATAGGAGCCACATCTCCTGACTCACTTCTTTCTTCTAGAACATGTTGCCTAAAATAGGAAGTCTTGTTTTTCTTTTTTTTCTCACATCTGAAAACACACTCTTTTTAATAAAACTGCTAGGGTTGATTAAGGCCGATTCTTTACCTGGACTGTGCTAGGTGTGTCAAACATGTTCTCTTGGTAGATTTCTCCTTCCTCCTCTTTCCTAGGAGGTGGGGTATGGTGTCCTCCTATGACACTGATACAGGAACAGATTCAAAGCATTTAACATGTTCCAGGATCCTGTAGCCAGAAAGAATGGAGAAGGGGTCTGGATTTGGGTCTTTTCAAGTCCTAAAGCCTTTTGTTCTTTTTTAAAAAATTAATTTATTTTTAATTGGAAGATAATTGCTTTACAATTTTGTGTTGGTTTCTGCCACACATCAACATGGATCAGCCATAGGTACACGTATGTTCCCTCCTTCTTACACCTCACTCCCACCTCCCACCCCAACCCACCCCTCTAGGTTGTCACAGAGCACCAGGTTGAGCTCCCTGTGTTATACAGCAACTTTCCATTAGTTATCTATTTTACATATCTAATGTTTACATTTCAACGCTGCTCTCTCTATTCATCCCACCCTCTCCTGTCCCCACTGTGTCCATAAGCCTGTTCTCAAATCCTTTGTTTTTAACCTCTACACAAAGTGGACTGTTATATAGGAGAATAACAAAACTCTCATTGGCAAGTCACACAAAAAAGAAAAACATCCCTTTTCCTGCATTTTGTGGGCTTTTAAGTTAAGCCAGCTTCAGCATGTCTACAGCGTTTGGGTACAATCCTGTGGGGTGACTGGCTATTGTTCAGGGTGATGATCCCAGGATCCCTAGTGCTGTTTCCTTGATTTTGCTTATTAAGCAGAACCGTATATTTATACGTTTAAGGCAAGATTCTTAACAAAATCAAAAGCTCTTCTGGATAAAGAGAAAACTCAGGAGCTACAAACTCAGCATTATAATCTCATAGCATATTACATTTAGGGTTAGGATTAGGGAAGGGTTAGGGTTCTTAGAAGGACTAAGAACTACCTTAAAGTTCAGTTTGTGACATGTTAGAATGGTTCCATTTGAGGCTTTGGAGTCATTTAGACTGTAACTTGTATAACTGTAACATGATTCAGAGTTTACAATGGATTTGAAGTCAGAGAATCCTGGAATGAAACTGTGACTAACCTTCCTAACCTCAATTTTATCATCTCTAAGATGCTGCTGCGGCTAAGTCGCTTCAGTCATGTCCGACTCTGTGTGACCCCATAGACGGCAGCCCACCAGGCTCCCCGATCCCTGGGATTCTCCAGGCAAGAACACTGGAGTGGGTTGCCATTTCCTTCTCCAATGCATGAAAGTGAAAAGTGAAAGTGAAGTCGCTCAGTCATGTCTGACTCTAGCGACCCCACAGACTGCAGCCCACCAGGCTCCTCCGTCCATGGGACTTTCCAGGCAAAAGTACTAGAGTGGGGTGCCATTGCCATCTCTAAGATGGGATAATAGCAAATACCAGCAAAAAAAAAAAAAAAAAAGAATCCAGTGGTTAGTATGTGTGAGGCACTGTGCTAAGTGCTTTAAGGGTATTTCACTGTATCTTTCCATAAGCCAGTAGGACAGGTACTGTTATTTTATCCCCATTTTACAGAGGAAAGAACTGAGGCTGAGAGATTAAGTCCTTCACCTGAGACAGTGAGCTAGTCAGTAGTAGAAATGGGATTTCAACAAAGCTTTGGATTCTTAACGGCTCTTAACTACCATAGGAATAGTTATTATGAATATTAAGAGAAAAATTCAAATGAGGTAATGTACAGGAGGCATTTATATAGGCATATAGTAGAAAGACAATTTTTTGGTCTGTTTTTGAAGCTACGGAGGAGTCTGATAAACTTAACCCTAGGAATACAAGAGAAACTAAGAATCTGTCTTAGGGAAATACTGCTGCTGCTACTGCTAAGTCGCTTCAGTCGTGTCCGACTCTGTGTGACCCCATAGACGGCGGCTCACCAGGCTTCCCCGTCCCTGGGATTCTCCAGGCAAGAACACTGGAGTGGGTTGCCATTTCCTTCTCCAATGCATGAAAGTGAAAAGTGAAAGTGAAGTCACTCAGTCGTGTCCGACTCTTCACGACCCCATGGACTGCAGCCTACCAGGCTCCTCCATCCATGGGATTTTCCAGGCAAGAGTACTGGAGTGGGGTGCCATTGCCTTCTCCGCTTAGGGAAATAAGAATCTATTTTAAGGAATCACTGATTATTTGGTTCTCATTTTCCTAGTATTTCATTAGTTAATGCTTATGGTAGAAATTATGCTCAGGTACTCATGTACACACACAGAGTTTTTAGTTAAAAATAGAATATAAAAGAACATACAATATATTAGAAATCATAAAAGTTAATTTAAAAGTTTATATAAGATATCAATTTACTTTTAAAAATATAACTATCTACAATATCAAAGGTATGCTCATCGTAGAAAACTTGGAAATTAGAGAAATTATATATAGAGAGAGAAATCATGATCCTAGCAAACAGAAATAAGTACAGTTAACACTGTGTTCTTTTTTAAAATATATATTCTTTTACTTAATCCACATGACTTTATAGTCTTTAAGATATGCTATTTCTTTATATTAAAATTTGTTACAGATTTGTATTTTTAAAAATCATTTGAAGTCTCTTGTGATTCTTAACATTAAGACATGACCCACTGGGCAATGGAGAATTCACTGATCAAAGTGATTTCTTTTTGGTCCAACAAGACAACAAGGTGTTGTTTTTTGTTTTTTGTTTTTAGTATTTGAAAGCAGTCTTTCAGCTATCTCTCCCACAGTGCATTAGACATGTCAGGAGGTTCTTGCAGCACCAATGAAGAGAAATGCTGAGGATTGGAGCAGACTGGAGGCTGTGTGGACTGAGGGGAGGTGGTGTGCTGGGCACAGTGTGGGAGTTCCATCATAGAGGTCTAGCAGGGTGGAAGTACAGGGCTGATGGTATCATGACAGACTGCTGGAGGGAAAGAAATAATGAAGCAACAGAGCTCCATGCAAGTACTACGTTAGTCTGGTCAGGCTGCTATAAGAGAACACCATAGGCAGGGTGCTTATAAACACCAGGAATCTGTTTCTTGTGGTTCTGGAGGCTGGAAAGTACAAGATCAAGGTACTGGCAGATGTGATTTCTGGGGAGGTCGTGCTTCCTGGTTCATAGACAGTCACCTTCTTATTGTGTCCTCATATGGCAGAAGGTGGCAGAGAGCTCTCTGGGGTCACTTTAAAAGGCACTCATATCATTCATAAGGGCTCCACCCTTAAGACCTCTTCTCCTCACAGAGGCCCTACTTTTTAATACTGTCACATTGGGGGTTAGGATTTTTAACAAATGAATTTGGGGAGAACACAGGCATTCAGTCTACCTAATACTCTCTTATGGCTTATATGAGAAAAGAATCTAAAAAAGAGTGGGTATATATGTAACTGAGTAGCTTTGTTATACACATGAAGGGAACACAACATTGGAAATCAACTATACTCCAATTAAAAAAACATTCAGCCTGTACCAAGTAGTTCTGCTTTGAAACAGGAAGATACAATGAGCTTAAACTCAATAGAAGAGTAAGAGGACAAAGCAATGTTTTCTCTCTGATAACTATTAGGAGAGCTCTAAAGGCTATAGATGTCAGGACTCTCCAAGACCTTGAAACACTTGATCCAAAACAACAGAAAGATATGGACATGCCTCGTTCTGTGGTTACCTGATGCTGGAATCCAAAGTATGAGACATTTAAGGCTTTTACCTCAAAGTAAAATGAAAAACTGGAATTACATTAAGATGGTTCAATAATTGTTGACGTTTAATGGAAAAAGTACTTAAATTTCTTTCAATTTTGTCCTAAGTTACATATTGTAGTTGCCTGCTGCTTTTTGTGACCTCTGATCACCATTTCACTTGGCATACAAAATTATTTACTTCTTTACTTGTGAAGATGTAAATCGGGCCCCATCACCTGCCTGCTTACAAGTTTTCCTAAATGGCTTCCTGAATGTGACTGGTAGGGCTCTTCACTCATAATTCCCAGGCCAGTGGCCTTTTTAATCTCTATGAAGGACTCTGACTCCTAGCCTGCTCCTGCTCCCACATTTACTTGGTGGATGTCAGTTCTCAATTTGGTGTCCCTGCATCCCAGACAAATACAGACCTAAGTCCTAGAGAGAATAGAAGCATAGCATTCATTGGAAAAAAGAACAGGTTGTTCTTTGAGAATTACTTATGAAAATTTAGGTACACATATATAGGTGTACACAAAAGACACACACCTGATATCATTTCCAGGAGCTCAATCAAGTGATTTTAAGGATTACTCGAGAGTATTTATGATGTTGAAGTAGTTTTTATAATTTGGTGTGGGTCACTAACTGGTTAAATTAAGAGAAAAAATATATAGTTTTAAAATGAGGAGATGAGATGCTGGTAAAGAGGGGAAAAAAAAGGAGAGATTTGGGCAGTGGACACTTATAAGATTTTAATGCCAATCTTGGTAACCAGACTTCTGTGAGTAAACTGCCTGAGGTGATATGTCATTTATCCATTCATTCCCTTTATTCCACTATGTATCTTCCTTTTTAATCTTCCAAAAAATTTTTTAGAGTATCTTTCTACATTTCCCAAGAGAACTGGCTTTAAAGCACATTCTTTTTAATCTGAAGAAAAAATTGGGAAGATTAAAACTAAGAAATCTTTAACCATTCCCAAAGGCCCATCCATCCATTCATCTATTCACCTATTCATTAACTTATCGGTACATACATACACCATTCATTCACTATGGATACAGCATGCTTGGGGCTGGTGCATGGGGATGACCCACAGAGATGTTATGGGGAGGGAGGTGGGAGGGGGGTTCATGTTTGGGAACACATGTAAGAATTAAAGATTTTAAAATTAAAAAAAAATAAAAATAATTAAAAATAAATAAATAAATAAATAAATACCAACTCCATTCTAGATGCTATGCTGAGAATTGGCATTCAAAAACAAATATCCTTCCCCATTGCTGGGGGTGAGTTTATTACGCTATGAAACAGGTTCAAGTTTTAGAATGATCATTGAACTGAGAATCAGAGGAACTGAGTCTGCCTTTTTCTTTTACCCTTACTCATTTCCCTGTTTTCTTCTCTACTGAGCCCAGGTTACCCATTTCCTCATCTTGTCTGTGAAAAAAATGTAGACCTCTGACACTTGAGAGACATTCTCTTGGCTATAAACATACTGCCCAATATGTAGTCACCTTTAATAACATTTTATTAAATAAATGAATGAATGAATAAATAATTATTCAATGATAATAGCAACCTTTCCCTGTCAAATCAATCAAAATATAGCTAGTTGAAATAACCTGTTCAGATGGGAGAAGATGGTAAATGTCAAATTGTGAAGCTCTATTCTGATGACCTTTCTTCCCCAACTTAGACCATTTAACCCTTTCATGCTACAAGATCATCCAAGGCCACCTCTGAGTACCTTATGGTAGAGAAAAATACTCATTTGTTTAAAATTATGTGTAAATCCAGAATAAATTTTATGATTTTCACATTCTCACGTAGTGGATAAAAATATAAAACTGCTATCAGGATATGTTCTGAGAAATTTTTAGAGTTAGAAAGAAGCTCCTAATGCTTGGAAAGGTAGGGAAATCATCCTGTAAAATATTATCTTGGGGAAGTACGCTTTTACAGGGAGGGCTTGACCAGATGAATGATAGTTAATATTTTCTGAGTGTTCTGGTGCTTTACATGTATTAAATCATTAATTCTCACAGCAACCCCGTAGTTGAGTCCTATTATTATTATTAAGATCTCTATCTTAGAGGTGAGAAAAGGTGCACAGAAAGACCAAGACTTAAGTTCTTTGCACTGGTAAGTTGTAGAGCCAGGATTCGAAGCCAGCCAATCTGATTTTAAGGTACACATTTTAAACCACTTCTTATTATGCTTCCAAAATATGGTTTGTTCTTCTTTTGAACTATTTTTGTTAGATCACATCAAGCTAAAAGTTAAACAAAAGTATGTAAGGAAGATGGTTACACGCCCAAAAAACCCAGTGGTATCAAACTATTAATATGCATGTTAAGGAATTTTACTTGTATTTAAAAACTTTCATTTTGGCATTCTTTATATTTAATGATAAAATATATGTATATATTTCTTCTCATTTCTGGGCTCACAGTAATTATGTAATTTCCTTCACTTAAGGTAGAATAAACTGTTAATAAATTGAGTGGTTGGTGCTTAAAGACTGTTAAAAACCACTTCAGATAACATGACAATCTCATCTTTACAGTAATACCAGGTTGTTAATTAGATGAACTACCCAAATACAGAGATTATAGTTAAAATCGCATTGAGTAGGTGGTGGTAATGACGCACTGCCTGTTTTACAACATCCTCTATGCCATGCACTTCAACTCCCATTTTTAAAAATAAAAATTTCCAGCACTACTTAAAAGTTCCTTTTCCTAAGCATGAGATTTTCCTGAAAAAAATAAAGGCTTGCTAATTAAATAGTTCTATAGACAAAGCATCTGTATCAATGTGGAAATATGTAGGAACAAAATGCTCAAGGCAGGAAATTACTTCTGCTCTAGGTGCAGAAGAGCTAAATGTCATTCCCATTGAACCTTCTGGTGATGCTAGTTTTAGAAAACTTTAAAGTACCCAGATAGCCAAATCTTTAAGAAAAAATTATTTAAAATAAGTCATTTTTACTTTCAGTAGTGGCCACCTTTGTATACTTTTGAGCACAGTAAAGAGCTCTCCAGTCTTAATGTCATCACTCATCTCCAGAGAAGGACCCAAGATCTTTTTTCCCATGGTCTTTGATTGTTTCCACATTCCCAGTAGCAGCGTCTCTCATCAGGATTGAGTCTTGAGCAGTCATAACACTTCTATTTAATTCTGTAGCCAAACAGCATTTGTTCCCATAAACAATTCTTAAGTATTATCAATGTCCCAGGCCTTGAGCCAGAATGGGGGAATACCTTTTTGAATAAGAAATGGCCTTGAACTGACCTGAAGAAAGGGTCTGTCTAAGAGTGTCAGAAAGAGCATTTCAATCAGAATTAAAGGACTTAAAGACTAAGAGTGGGGCTGAGGAATTGGTCAGGCTTGAATTTGAGGTCTGTGCTGTGTAGTCTGAACAAGAATCACTGGGAGGATTCATGATAAAGGTATGTGATTCCCAGGCCCAGTGCCAAGCACAGATATTTTCATAGAGATTCTTTCAGGTGGTTCAGGTCACCTCCTGACCACCCTTTCTAAAGTTACCTCTTACCACAGCCAGGATCTATATTTAGTCACATAATGATTACCAACCTTCACCCCTCATCCCCAAGACATACACTGGAATGTAAGCTCCATGAGGGCAAGGATTTGTCTTGTTCATTGCTATATCTCCAGCACCTGAATAGTGCCTGGCACATAGGAGGTGCTTAATAAAGATTACCAATGTTACTAATGGTATAAAGCATGGAAGTACATGGTGATTCATAGACATTGTATTGCTGTAGATCAGGGCTCATTTATGGGGTAGAGGAGATGAAGCTAGAGGCACACTCAATGTTTTTACTGAAAGCTGCTAAAGGGTCTGGATTTTATCTGGCAGGTATTAGTAGATATTTGAAAAAGAATCAAAGTTCACCTTGTTCATAGTCATTGGGAGCAGAAAGTCGTCAGCTGATTCTTGGTGTTGTGATTTAAGAAATGCCAAAGCCTCATTTTGACTTTGAGAAAATTCTCCCAGTTTTTCTTCTGAAGGCACTGAAGTCCTGTGTGTTTGGAAGGAGTCACACAGACTTTCTGTTCTAGCCAAACACTGTTCACCTCCATAAAGAAAGTAAAATGCTTATTATTTAGATAAGCAGATTTCTATGTTGTTTCTTATTGGTCCAAAGAGAATCTCAACTGGACTTGTTTTTGATTTTGTGAGGGAGGAATGGAGTCTTCCCAGATGGTTGTAGAGCTGCTGGTTCTCTGTTATGTTTCTTCTGTGTGCTCCACTGTCTTTCCCTCATGTTTTGTCCACCCGTCTTCCCTAGTTGGGCCTTCTGGTGAAGCTGCCATTCACAAACTCATTGGGCACAGTGATTGGCTCAGGGATGTGCACCTGACCCAAGCAGGGCAAGTTAGAGTCACTCCTGGGGTAGATACAGATGCCTAAAGGATTACTTGATGTTTGACATTAAATGCCACTCATTAAATGAATGGGTTGAATAGGTCATATTTAAGTCTTGTCAAGTGGGATTGCTATATAACAAACAGTTCACAAAATAAGAACTTCCCAGTTTTATGATACATAATATCTTCCTAAAAACCTGCAGTATTATAGAATATACTAAACATGAGCTATTTAGTTATTTGTTAGATGATGTTACATGGCAAATAGGGTGGCGATGGGATCAATATAGTATAGGATATTTATTTGGCAACACCAAATGAATAGAACCAAGAAATGACATCTTACCTGTCAAGTTTATTTCAACTGGACTTACGCTTAGTGTTCCCAAAGGCTGCTAAAAGTTTTATGATTATATTAAAAAGATAAAATATTAATTTTGTCCGAAATTGTGACTCTAGGTGCTTTGACAACATGTATATTTAACCTTTATAAGTATTTTTGTGGACTTCACTGTGAACCCTAGCATTTTAACAACATGTACTTTACAGCATATATTCCACAAACATTTTATGCCATGCTTTTCTCTGCTCTTAGCTGCTATAGTACACATCAGGCTCAAAGAGGTTCTTTTTCTCTCCTTGAGCTGAATGGTCCATTTTTCCTATGGTGTAGTGAGCATCATTTACACAAGTATGGCAACCCACTCCAGTGTTCTTGCCTGGAGAATCCCAGGGATGGGGGAGCCTGGTGGGCTCCCCCGTCTATGGGGTCGCACAGAGTCGGACACAACTGAAGCAACATAGCAGCAGCAGCAGCAGTAGATGTATAGACTTCACTGCCTTGCCAAAGGCTCTGTGCCAAGGGCTGTATCTATAAAGATGATTAAGATACCATGTATGCCCTCAAGAAGTTCACAGTCCAATGACCAGGTTTATTGTCTTATCTGGAACTTTAAAGTTCAAAGGCTGAACAAAGAGACTAGAAGGAGTCAAGAGATAAAGATGGAGTGGCAAGCACAGAATGGATAGTAAAAAATTCTGTTATTTCCCCATTCCCAGATTTGGCCTTTTGTTCTGGAGGCTGTCTTCTCTTTGAAAATAAGGAAATGACAGGATTAGATTTGAATGTTAACAAAAGCACTTTGGTGGGAGTGAAGAACAGGTTAAAAGGGATCTGTTATAAGTTGAACTGTGTCCTCTATCAAAAAAGACAGTTGATTTTCTAACTCCTAACCCCTCAGATTGTAACCTGGTTTGGAAATAGAAGGTCACTGCCAATGTAATTAGTTATGATGAAAACATACTGAGTCAAGTGGTTCCCTAATCCAGTAGGATTGGCGTCCTCATAAAAAAGGGAAATTTGGACACAGAAACAGATGTTCACAGAGTGAAGATGATGTGAAGAGGCACAGGGAGAAGACGGCCATCTCCAAGTCAAGGAGAGAGGCCTGGAACAGATAGTTCCCTCATAGTCCTCAGGAAGAACCGACTCTGCTATTACAGTAATTTTTCACATTTGCTCTCCAGAACTGAGGCAATCAATTTCTGTTGTTTAAGGGAGCCAACTTGTGGTAGTTTTTTTTATGAAACAAATAACTGAAGATTGTAGGCCAGTTAAGAAGACCAGTGAGGGCCTAAACTAAGGTGGGACGGGGTGAGGAGAAAGGATTTGAAAAATATTTAGGAAGGAGAATTGACAGACCGTGGTGGCCAGTTGGATATGTGGAGTTAACATAATGATTAAAATGAACCTAGATTTTAGTCCTGGTTCTCTTCCTCCTCACCTGTTTGAATCTGAACAAGCCATTCATCCTCTTTATGCTTCAGTTTCTTATCTGTAGAGTGAATCATGATAGTTCCTATCTCATTGGGTTGTTGTGATAGTCAAGAGAGTGCAAGTTAAAATTTATTACAGTGATATGGTAAATAATTAATGTGACTATCTTGGTAAATATGGTAAATAATAAGTGTTTTGATTTGTTTTTTTTTTTAATACGTGGGTTGTATGAAGGGGATTGAGAATGACTCAGATTTCTGACTTGGCCATCAGACAGGGCCATGCTATTATTCAGGGAGAAGAAAAAGAGAAAAATGGATTTGGGAGGCAACATAGTAAATTCAGTTTTAATTAAATTTAAAACATACAAGCAAATTATTTGTCATTAAAAACATACTGCCTTACTTTTTATGTTGACTTTCACAGAGTTCAAGTTTATATTTTTAACTTAACAAAAGTTTACGTTGTCAATGGGAGATAATCTCACAAGGAAAATGAAATGAGCACCATTGAGTTTTTAGGTTGCTAGAGAGAAAGGATTGTAAAATCATAATTGTTTAAAATTCCTTAAAAAAAAACTGTATTGATTGAAATGCCTATTATGGTGGTGAATTGAAATATTGACTTGTCAGTTCAACCAATAATTAGTTCTTAATTAACCTTCAGTTGTCACGTATGACCACCCTCTCTCTTGGGTAATGATCTTAGATGTGGTGATCTATACCAGAGAAATTGAGTCATCTGATGGAGGTTATCCTTGGCTCAGTTTTAGTTCTAAGTTTGCCAGATAAAATACAGGAGATCCATTTATTTATTTTTGTTGTTTGTTTTGTTTTGTTTTCAGGAGACCCATTTAAATTTGAATCTCAGATAAATAATGAATACTTTTTAATCTTCAATATACTTCCCCCCAAATTGCACAGGACATATTTATACTAAAAAAAAGTATTTGTCATTTATAATGTGTCACTTAAATCCACATTAAGTGATATCCTGCATTTTTGTGTGTTAAATCTGCCAACCCTATCTTAACTGTCTTGATGGAATGTACTTCTGTAGAAGTATTTTTAAAAGTGAGCTTGTAATCTTCCTGACTTGAGACACAGTGTGCTTATAACTTGGTATATACTATTTCTCAAGAGAATTTCTTGAGCTCAGGGATTTGCAATTAATGATTTAATGGTGAAAATATAAGCAACTACAATGGGAATAAATACTGCCAAAGATAATACAGTATTTAACAATGTATAGAGGTCAAAAGGATCAACCACATATACAGTTTCTTAGAGTGATATTTTTTGTAATGCTATTTAACAGATTAATTCCATGAGCAGCTATTTTGTTTTCTGTCTACTAATGAGTAGATTAAAATATAATGACTGCCTGCATGTTTAATGAAGATGACAAACCCTCCATGTTGTGCTTATCTTTGTATATATGTTTCATATATAGCTTATATGATTATACCCTAAGAAATAAAATCATAAGCTACTTTAAAAATTATTAGACTTACAGTGACGTTTTAGATAGAGGATGAGATGTGGTTAAATGCCATGTGATTTCAACTTAGGCTTTGATTTTATCCATGAGGCCCCCTTTTGCTTTCTTTCATCTCATCTATTCATATACCTTTTGAATATGACAAGAAGCCATCATAGGATCATTCTGTCTCTGTCTTGAACATTCATAGCCAAAATATTTGGCACAAATGGGAAAACTGATAAGTTTTTCTTCTAAATCTAGGCATGTGATTTTGTTTGCTGCAGAAATTGTAGTGGTTAGCTTGTGTTTGTTCACTTAAAATTAATCAGATCTTTTGCTACAAGTCATGCTACTTTGACTTTTTAGAATGATTTATCTTCTTACTTCCTGTAACTTACTATAATGCTTGTGAAGTAATCATGAAGAGATGAAAATTATACTTCTCACTTTCCCAAGTATTCACTTAAGTATTTTAAATGAATGCTAGTTATTAAAAATGCCCAAGAGAAATTCAAAACACAAATACTTTGAGATTCACTCCTAAGGAGAACAAAATAATATCAAAGAGTTCGTAGATTACAAAATTTCTGAGAAATTGATTTATAAAATTCTAATTTATGTTTTAAAAAAAGGCAATATAGGGACTGTGCTCATCATTTTTTTCATTAGCCCATGATCACAGAATTGCTGAGACCTGTCTTGCCACTTCTGGAGGCCTTCTGGTAGAAATGATTTTTTTCCTTCAGCAAATAGGCACCTCTTTTTCCCTTCATTTTTTTGTTCTTTATTTCTAAGGGACTGTGGAGAGGAATAGAGGGATACATTCATTACAAGAACCATAAGACTCTACCCTGTAAACATTTGTTACTTCTGGGTTTGGGATAAAAGCAATGCTGCAAAGGAAGTTTCAGTTCAGTTCAGTTCAGTCGCTCAGTCATGTCTGACTCTTTGCAACCCCATGAATTACAGCACTCCAGGCCTCCCTGTCCATCACCAACTCCCGGAGTTCACTCAGACTCTCGTCCATCGAGTTAGTGATGCCATCCAGCCATCTCATCCTCTGTCGTCCCCTTCTCCTCCTGCCCCCAATCCCTCCCAGCATCAGAGTCTTTTCCAATAAGTCAGCTCTTCACATGAGGTGGCCAAAGTACTGGAGTTTCAGCTTTAGCATCATTCCTTCCAAAGAAATCCCAGGGTTGATCTCCTTCAGAATGGACTGGTTGGATCTCCTTGCAGTCCAAGGGACTCTCAAGAGTCTTCTCCAATACCAAAGTTCAAAAGCATCAATTCTTTGGAGCTTAGCTTTCTTCACAGTCCAACTCTCACATCCATACGTGACCACAGGAAAAACCATAGCCTTGACTAGACGGACCTTTGTTGGCAAAGTAATGTCTCTGCTTTTGAATATGCTATCTAGGTTGGTCATAACTTTTCTTCAAAGGTGTAAGCGTCTTTTAATTCCATGGCTGCAGTCACCATCTGCAGTGATTCTGAAGCCCAGAAAAATAAAGTCTGACACACTGTTTCCCCATCTATTTCCCATGAAGTGATGCAACCAGATGCCATGATCTTCATTTTCTGAATGTTGAGCTTTAAGCCAACTTTTTCACTCTCCTCTTTCACTTTCATCAAGAGGCTTTTTAGTTCCTCTTCACTTTCTGCCATAGGGTGGTGTCATCTGCATATCTGAGGTGATTGATATTTCTCCCAGCAATCTTGATTTTAGCTTGTGCTTCTTCCAGCCCAGCGTTTCTCATGATGTACTCTGCATAGAAGTTAAATGAGCGGGGTGACAATATACAGCCTTGACATATTCCTTTTCCTATTTGGAACCAGTCTGTTGTTCCATGTCCAGTTCTAACTGTTGCTTCCTGACCTGCATATAGGTTACAGAACTACAACATACATAAGGAGCTTTGGAAGCATTTAGGAGGAGTACCTAACCAATGCCATGATTGAAGGAAGATTGCTGAGAGGAAGTGACTTCTAAATTGAGAAAAAAAGGATGAGTGGAAGTGGATAGTGAAGAGAATATTCCAGGTGGAGGGAAAAGTACATAAAAAGATCCAAGAGCTGATAGAGATCTGCTAAGTTAGAGAATTGAACTTAGTTTAATTTGCCAACTAGAGTTCTAGGCCAGATTAAGAAAGTGTCATAAATCATGAAAAAGAGAATTTTACCCTGAAGACTTTGCTGAAGAATCAATGGAAAGTTTAATGTTGTGGAGGACATAGTAAGATTTATACTGTTTCAGAGATGTGGAGAATAGACCTGAGGGTTAAATGAAAGTCGGGAGAGCTGGTATGATGCTTTCCCAGTAATCCAGGTGAGGTGATGGCAACCTGACCAGGAAATTGGCTACAGGAAAGAGCACACTGAAGAGCTCCAAGAAATATTTAAATGGCAGAGTTGACTGAACGTGATTGTTGGTTCATGGAGAATGAAATGAGGGAGGTCAGAGGATGATTTCCAAATGTCTGGATTGGGAAATTAGTTGGATAAGCTGTGATATAATAAAAAGTAGAGGAACAAATGTGGACATGGAAGAGTTAAGGGCAAGATAAAAATGAGTTAAATTTTAAGCATATTTTGAACACTTGTGGATACTGAATTATTCAGTCAACACATATTAATGAAATACCGACTACATGCCAGATAGTGTGAATGAAGATCTTAGTAGAGACAGCAGTGATATATTTTAAAGATTATAATCTAGTTGAGGAGATATACAGTATATAAGTAATAAAAATAATAAATATATACAATAAATATGATTCCTGCATGTAGTGGAGGAAAACACATTTATGAGTTGATTTGTTTCTACTTAAAAGTAGGTTCAGAGACATTAAGTAGATACAATACTGCCTGGCAATAGCGTGTTAATCTCTTATCCTGAGAGTACCAGCAGCCCCTTTTCTCTTCTCACTTTCAACACAATTCACAAAAGAGAAACAATTCATCTTTCTGTTATGAAAATCTATCAGCCAGATTTTTAGATTTATATCTACATACTCTTTCTTCCTATTTATACACAAGGATAAGGTGGCTTTATCCTTCCTGAGGTCAAGTTATCTCCCTGTATACAGAAGCCAGTGTTCTCTTTTCTACTCAAGGGCATCATGTAATAATCCCATCTTAAAAGTAAACCATCTTCTCTGACTTCATGTGTTCTTCTACCCCCTACCTTATTTCTCTGCCCCTCTTTATAGCAAAACTCTCTATGAGTTGTTGATTCTTTAATATCAGCTTCATTGAAATATAATTGCCATGTAAAACTGTAAGATATTTAAAGTGTGCATTGTGGTGATTTGATGTGCATGTACATAATAAAATAATTTTCAGCCATCTAATTAATTAACACATCCATCTCCTAACATATTTATCTTTTATCTGGGGAAGGGAGTGAGAGCATTTAAGTTCTGCTTTCTTAGCAAATTTAAATGGTATGTAATATTTAAAGAGGAATTAATTTATGACAAAATAGGCAAGATCGTTCAAGAGGGCAAGCATTGTCTCTTCAGTAAATGGTGCTGAGAAAACTGGACAGCCACATGCAAAGAAGTGGTCTATTTTTTGACAACTAATTTTTATTAATCTTACTCAGTGAATGCATAGAGTATTAAATAATTTTTGTAGTGAGATTGCTGAGGAAACTTCAGGGGGCATACTTCATTTCTTTCTGGCCTTTCCTGCTGACTTGGTGACCTTCCCTGCTGAGGATGGCTTTCTATCCACTGCCTCGATGACTCCAGTGACCATTTGTCTCATGTCCCACACATCACAATGGCCTCGAGCTGGGTACTCAGAGAACATTTCCACACATATGCCCTTGCTGGGGACTATCTGTGCATCTGCATATGGCGTGACTTCAAGGTCTTGGGGTTGTCCTCCAGTTCCTTGCCTGAGCATCAGTCAATCTTTTCCCTCAGCTCAGCAAGCTTGCAGAAGATGTGGGCTGATTGGGAAATAGTTGGGGTGGATCTTCCAACTATTGTGTCAAGACAATCACTTGTGTCATAAAGCTACCAGCCTCCATCTGGTAGCTGGGGGAGGGGTCATGCCAGCCATTTTCCATGATGAAATGTCCTTCACAGGTAAATTCTTCACACTGAAGCCCACCTGTCATCTGGAAGGGCCTCAGGCAGGGTCTCCTGGTGCATCTACACAGCCTTGACCTCTGAGGTGAGGTTGATGGGGCAAAGGTGACCTCCATCCCAAGTTTCAGGAAGCTAGTCTCCAGAAAGTCCACAGACACAGGGCCAATATTTCCAATCATGTGCACATCTTGCAGAGGCAGCCTCAGGGGCTCATTGACCAGTTAAGTGGGTGGGAAAATGGAGTCCAGAGCTTCCAGGAGAGTCATCCCTGTGGCATTTCCCTTCTTCCTCTTGACCGTCCAGCTCTTGAACATGGGCATGTGGCTGCTGGACTATGCTAGCCTGAGATGGGCAGGAAGGCCATGGCAGCTGAGTTATAGCTGATCTTCTTGATGTAGGCTCTCACTTCCTTGGTGATCTTGTGAAAGCATGCAGTGCTGTGGGTGGGCTTGGTGGAGTCTGTCTCATTGACAGCCATGATGAGTGGCTTCACACCCACTGTGTAGGCCAGTAGTGTATTTGCAGATCTGCCTATTCTTCAAGAGGCCTACTTCAGATATGCCCATGTTGCTGGCCACAATGACCACAGCACGGTCACCTGGGATGAGCCAGTGATCATGTTCTTGATAAAGTACCTGTGGCCTGGGGCATCAGTGATGGTGATGTAGTATTTGGTTGTCTCAGACTTCCATAGCGAGGTTTCATGGTGAAGCTACACTCTCTTTCTGCCTTCATTTTGTCCAGCACCCAGGAATACTTGAAAAAGCCTTTGTCCATCTCTGCTGCTGCCTTCTCAAACTTCTCATGGTTTTCTTATCAATACCCCCACACTTGCAGGTGAGATGTCCAGTGGTGGTATACTTGCCAGAGTCTGCATTGTTGATGATGATAATATTGATATAGGTCTTCTTTTTTACCCACAATAGTGGGTTCCTTAGAATCGCTGATCCAGATATTACCGAGATCTTCACAGGCTGTAAAGCAGGAGCTGTGTATTATTGACGCTTCTGTTTCCTCCCTCCCATTCTGTTTGTAAGCCATGCAAAGGAGTATTTTTCTCTATCACTCCACTGTAGTCTCCTTTCCCGAGGTGTTGGTGACCTCACCAAACCAATGTTCAGTTCTGACTATATTTTATTTTCTCTCTCAGCTTTTATTGACATCTCTCCCTTCCTTGAAACTCTAAGATTTCCAGATACCACAGTTTCCTAAATTTCCATCTATTATCCTCAATCTCCTTTGCCAGCTCTTTCTTTTGGCTTTCTCTTCTGTAGTTCTAAATATGAATTTCCTCTTGGTAATTTCACCTGTTCATGTGGCTTTATATACTGCATATATCTTGATGATTTCTAAATTTATAGCTCCAAATTTTTGAACTGAAGTCATATATTCAACTGCTTATTGAATCCCTTGAGATATGGCAACAGAATTCTTAATCCTGCATGTCCTACTCTTGCTACCCTTACACCACCAAGCTTGTTCTTCTACGCCCTCTTCATTCTTATTAAATGGTTTCTCTTTTCAACCAGATGTAGGGTTTAAACACCTAGATTGTGTGCATTACCATTCTCTTTCATTTATGTTTCCTATATTCAGAAGGTTCTGTTGACTCAATCTTTAGAATATATGCCAAGTGTTATTAAATTTTTACTAAATTTACTATACAGCGTTAACCACCATTGTAGATTAAGTCTGTAGCCCACTGTTTTCCCCATGGTCCCATTCCTGGACCCTCTCATAATTATTTCTCCACAAAATAATTAGGGTAATCCAACAGTTTCTCATTATATTTGGAAGAAAATTCAGACTACTTGCCATGACCTATAAGGCCATTCATGACCAGCCCCACCTACCTCTTCATTTTGAACCTTTCTCCCCCTTGCCTTTTATAATCCAGTATAGAGAAGTGAAATGATTTATATCTTAGAAGCTGAATTAATAATATTTGTTAATGGATTAGATATAAGTGATGAGGAAAGCAGTGTATTAAGGAAAACTCAAAGGTTTTGGTTTAAGCAACCAGGTGGGTGGCAGTTTGCAAAACTGACCATCAAATGAATAGAGTGATACTGTGAAAGGCATCTTTCTTCTGAAAGAAAAAAGGAGAAGCAGACTTTTTATTGGTTTGCATTTTTCATGGAAGAGGGTGAAATAAGTTTATTTAGAAACAAATTACAGTAGCTTTGATTCCTTGTGAATGGGATCTATAGGTAGTTGATCAATTGAAAAATCTGTTTAAGAACAGATTCATTAAAAATAGTACTAACAACAGAAATCTTCTATTTTGGCTAAGAACATATAAGAGTATTTTCATTCACCAGTTTTTTTTTTTTTTTTTAATGTAGGTTCAAGGTATGTTCTTTGACATGGCTCCATTAAATTTCTTCTTTTACATAAACCACATCCATAATATATTGTATAATATTTCTAGTTTTGATTTATGTAAAAGCTGGAGCTAAAGCTTAAATTCACATCTGAAGAAGTTGCAAGGCAAAAAAATTTCCAGATTTTTATAATTTTCTCCAGTCTTTTACATTTTTGTTCCCCATAAACAATTTAATAAAAATTACTTGTTAGCAACTTGTTCTTATTTTAAAGCATCTGATTTATTTTTAGACCACATCATTTTGTTTTCTCACTTACATTTCATCAGATACATAGTAACACTAATTAAAATTACAAACACACAATAGTAAGCACCAGTGAAATGAGAAAGTTTGGAAACAAATTTAATCAATTCTTGGTAAGCCTAAATGCAACTGAAGATGCAGTTGCATTTGGATTTTCTAGAGAGCAATTTACTAGTTGTGACTATTAAGTATGACTTAGGTTTCAATTACAGTATATGGAGATTACTTAAAGATAATTTCTACTGTGTATATACACTAGATTTCACATACATAAAAATATATTTTATGTACATACAGTGTAAATACCCTGAAGGCCCTACCTTTCAGGAAAAAATTCTCACAACAGTTTCCCACCCCCTCAGAGTAGTATGGGGTGGGGATGCACAAGATTGGAGAGCATGACAGCCATTATCAATCTGAGCAGGATTTTGCTAACTGCAGAGTGGTGTCTTTAAAGAGAAAATAGAAATAAAGCAACTAAAATGGCTTTTGTTGAACTTCAAAGTCAACAGTTTAGTGCCCCCAAAATGTGCACTAGGACATAATGACTATGTTTGGCAAGAAGGAGGATTTTCTGGGATTGAGAGCACCAGATGGTAAAGACAGCCCTGTCAAGCTTGAGAGCAGGGCTGTGTTCTGTTTGGGAGGTCCTGGTGTATGTATCAACAGAACATCCTTAAATGTCAGTGTTCACCAACACAAATGAAGTAGATAATGACTGTTAGTCAGTGACTTGTGTTAGATAAATTAAAGCCTTAACTATTGTCTTTCAAGTCAACAAACATTTATTGATTGCCTGCAATGAGCATGGCACTGTGCTTTCGGCTGCTGCTAAGTTGCTTCAGTCGTGTCCGACTCTGTGTGACCCCATAGACGGCAGCCCACCAGGCTCCCCCTGTCCCTGGGAT
Organism: Capricornis sumatraensis; assembly: GCF_032405125.1. NCBI lineage: Eukaryota > Metazoa > Chordata > Mammalia > Artiodactyla > Bovidae > Capricornis > Capricornis sumatraensis. Next base: position 192,156,635 of record NC_091069.1, on the reverse strand, counting down.
TCTCCAGGCAAGAACACTGGAGTGGGTTGCCATTTCCTTCTCCAATGCACGAAGGTGAAAAGTGAAAGTGAAATCACTCAGTCATGTCCGACTCTTAGCAAACCCATGGACTGCAGCCCACCAGGCTCCTCCATCCATGGGATTTTCCAGGCAAGAGTACTGGAGTGGGGTGCCATTGCCTTCTCCCATGCTTTCGGCTAGGGATTCAAAAATGAAAAACATGATATATCGCAAGTTCATACTCTAGTCACAAGTAGGCATTTCAGAACTAATAATGATATAAATCAAACTAGACAGTGCTATAATGGCCCTATGAATTTTTATTAATTTCCCTTTTCAGTGAATTTTGGTTCAGTGAACTTTTTCTGTGCTTTATGAGGTAAGTCATCTTACATAACCACTCTTAACTTGTATAGATTTCTCACCTTTCAAATGAGCCAGTCATATTCTGGGCAATAATGCATTTTATTATAAATGATATTTTCAGTGGATAACTCCAGTTGAGAGATGGCAAGTAATTATCTATCATTTACAGCTAAAATTTTTTTATTTGGCATCAGCCTTCTGTATCATTCTCCCAGTGTTGGTATTATTGGAGATCCCAGTAGTCTGTCCTTGAAGCCCTTCCACTGAAATAAGTATGAATTTTGGTTAAATTGGATGCTTTAGTGTACGCTGAATGTTAAAAGAGTCTGGCTTTATTTAGTGGGCATTTATTGCTGTTTAGCCTGTTTGTTAGTTCAAATTCTACCCATCTCTAAGATATCAGCACACTTCTGAATAATGTCCTTCTAGTTAGGTCAAGGCCCATGGCCAGACACTGTCATAGGACCATGTGCCTTTTCTTCAGAGTTTTGATCTGTTATAATTTTTTATTATTGGTGTGATTTTTCAGCTATTTATTTGTCACTCCATTCAGGCACTAACCCAGTTGGCTCTAAACTTAACAGAGCAGGAACCACAGAAGTTTTACTCTTCAGCTCTGTCTTAGCTTTTAGCCTGGTGCTTGGCACTGAATAGAGGAATGAACTTTGACCTGAAGTCTTATTTCCTTCTTGTGTTAACTTTTGTGGGAGGGAGGTTGGGGGAGATGATGCAGATGAATTTGGGTTCTGTAAATTTGCTAATCACTTCTTCCTTCTAGTTTCCTAAACTTACAAAAGTTTCAAGGATGCCCCACCATTCTATTGGGGAACAAGCCTGTGACCATATTACCCAGATTGTTTGTAATTGTAAAAATTTTAATCAAGTTTCCCATTAAGAAGTTGCCTTTCCAGGCTGAAGAGGCCAGTGTTTAAATGTGCCTCAAATAGCCACACCTTAACACGTTGGTTGCTATTTCCTCTGTTGTGTGCCTTCTCTAGATTCATTATTAAAATTTTTGATATGTAATAGCATAATCTCACTTAGCATTCGAAAAGTGTAAGTAGTGAAGCTTTCTAGGATGCTAATTTCAGTTGAGTTTCTACTCTTCTTCTTTCACTTCTCCTTTCCTCTCTCTCCCTCTTCCTTCCCTCCCACACCCACCCCACCTTACTGCTGCCCCTCATCCCCTCCCATCCCATCCCTCTCCTGTTCCTCCTTATTCTCCTTTTTCCCTCACACAACTTTTTATATAATTGGAGATTTGTACCTTTTAATCCCCTTTACCTATTTTGCCCCCACCCCACTCCCCAACCTTCTGGCATCTACAAATTGTTCTCCATTGTATCTATAACTCTGCTTTTGTTTGGTTTGCTTGCTTTGTGTTTTTATTTATTTTTTTTTATTTTTTTTAATTTAAAAATCTTTAATTCTGACATGTGTTCCCAAACATGAACCCCCCTCCCACCTCCCTCCCCATAACATCTCAGTGGGTCATCTCCATGCACCAACCCCAAGCATGCTGTATCCTGCGTCAGACATAGACTGGCGATTCAATTCTTACATGATAGTATACATGATAGAATGCCATTCTCCAAAATCATCCCACCCTCTCCCTCTCCCTCTGAGTCCAAAAGTCCGTTATACACAGCTGTGTCTTTTTTCCTGTCTTGCATACAGGGTCGTCATTGCCATCTTTCTAAATTCCATGTATATGTGTTAGTATACTGTATTGGTGTTTTTCTTTCTGGCTTACTTCACTCTGTATAATCGGCTCCAGTTTCATCCACCTCATCAGAACTGATTCAAATGAATTCTTTTTAACGGCTGAGTAATACTCCATTGTGTATATGTACCAAAGCTTTCTTATCCATTGATCTGCTGATGGACATCTAGGTTGCTTCCATGTCCTGGCTATTATAAACAGTGCTGCGATGAACATTGGGGTACATGTGTCTCTTTCAATTCTGGTTTCCTCGGTGTGTATGCCCAGCAGTGGGATTGCTGGGTCATAAGGTAGTTCTATTTGCAGTTTTTTAAGGAATCTCCACACTGTTCTCCATAGTGGCTGTACTAGTTTGCATTCCCACCAACAGTGTAGGAGGGTTCCCTTTTCTCCACACCCTCTCCAGCATTTATTGCTTGCCGATTTTTGGATCACAGCCATTCTGACTGGTGTGAAGTGGTACCTCATTGTGGTTTTGATTTGCATTTCTCTGATAATGAGTGATGTTGAGCATCTTTTCATGTGTTTGTTAGCCATCCGTATGTCTTCTTTGGAGAAATGTCTATTTAGTTCTTTGGCCCATTTTTTGATTGGGTCATTTATTTTTCTGGAATTGAGCTGCATAAGTTGCTTGTATATTTTTGAGATTAGTTGTTTGTCAGTTGCTTCATTTGCTATTATTTTCTCCCATTCCGAAGGCTGTCTTTTCACCTTGCTTATAGTTTCCTTTGTTGTGCAGAAGCTTTTAATTTTAATTAGATCCCATTTGTTTATTTTTGCTTTTATTTCCAGAATTCTGGGAGGTGGATCATAGAGGATCCTGCTGTGATTTATGTCGGAGAGTGTTTTGCCTATGTTCTCCTCTAGGAGTTTTATAGTTTCTGGTCTTACATTTAGACCTTTAATCCATTTTGAGTTTATTTTTGTGTGCGGTGTTAGAAAGTGATCTAGTTTCATTCTTTTACAAGTGGTTGACCAGTTTTCCCAGCACCACTTGTTAAAGAGATTGTCTTTACTCCATTGTATATTCTTGCCTCCTTTGTCAAAGATAAGCTGTCCATATGTGTGTGGATTTATCTCTGGGCTTTCTATTTTGTTCCATTGATCTATATGTCTGTCTTTGTGCCAGTACCATACTGTTTTGATGACTGTGGCTTTGTAGTAGAGCCTGAAGTCAGGCAAGTTGATTCCTCCAGTTCCATTCTTCTTTCTCAAGATTGCTTTGGCAATTCGAGGTTTTTTGTATTTCCATACAAATCTTGAAATTATTTGTTCTAGTTCTGTGAAAAATATGGCTGGTAGCTTGATAGGGATTGCATTGAATTTGTAAATTGCTTTGGGTAGTATACTCATTTTCACTATATTGATTCTTCCAACCCATGAACATGGTATATTTCTCCATCTATTAGTGTCCTCTTTGATTTCTTTCATCAGTGTTTTATAGTTTTCTATATATAGGTCTTTAGTTTCTTTGGGTAGATATATTCCTAAGTATTTTATTCTTTTTGTTGCAATGGTGAATGGAATTGTTTCCTTAATTTCTTTTTCTACTTTCTCATTATTAGTGTATAGGAATGCAAGGGATTTCTGTGTGTTGATTTTATATCCTGCAACTTTACTATATTCATTGATGAGCTCTAGTAATTTTCTGGTGGAGTCTTTAGGGTTTTCCATGTAGAGGATCATGTCATCTGCAAACAGTGAGAGTTTTACTTCTTCTTTTCCAATTTGGATTCCTTTTATTTCTTTTTCTGCTCTGATTGCTGTGGCCAAAACTTCCAGAACTATGTTGAATAGTAGCAGTGAAAGTGGACACCCTTGTCTTGTTCCTGACTTTAGGGGAAATGCTTTCAATTTTTCACCATTGAGGATAATGTTTGCTGTGGGTTTGTCATAGATAGCTTTTATTACGTTGAGGTATGTTCCTTCTATTCCTGCTTTCTGGAGAGTTTTTATCATAAATGGATGTTGAATTTTGTCAAAGGCCTTCTCTGCATCTATTGAGATAATCATATGGTTTTTATTTTTCAATTTGTTAATGTGGTGAATTACATTGATTGATTTGCGGATATTGAAGAATCCTTGCATCCCTGGGATAAAGCCCACTTGGTCATGATGTATGATCTTTTTAATGTGTTGTTGGATTCTGATTGCTAGAATTTTGTTGAGGATTTTTGCATCTATGTTCATCAGTGATATTGGCCTGTAGTTTTCTTTTTTTGTGACATCTTTGTCAGGTTTTGGTATTAGGGTGATGGTGGCCTCATAGAATGAGTTTGGAAGTTTACCTTCCTCTGCAATTTTCTGGAAGAGTTTGAGTAGGATAGGTGTTAGCTCTTCTCTAAATTTTTGGTAGAATTCAGCTGTGAAGCCATCTGGACCTGGGCTTTTGTTTGCTGGAAGATTTCTGATTACAGTTTCAATTTCCGTGCTTATGATGGGTCTGTTAAGATTTTCTATTTCTTCCTGGTTCAGTTTTGGAAAATTGTACTTTTCTAAGAATTTGTCCATTTCTTCCACGTTGTCCATTTTATTGGCATACAACTGCTGATAGTAGTCTCTTATGATCCTTTGTATTTCTGTGTTGTCTGTTGTGATCTCTCCATTTTCATTTCTAATTTTATTGATTTGATTTTTCTCCCTTTGTTTCCTGATGAGTCTGGCTAGTGGTTTGTCAATTTTATTTATCCTTTCAAAGAACCAGCTTTTGGCCTTGTTGATTTTTGCTATGGTCTCTTTTGTTTCTTTTGCATTTATTTCTGCCCTAATTTTTAAGATTTCTTTCCTTCTACTAACTCTGGGGTTCTCCAATTCTTCCTTTTCTAGTTGCTTTAGTTGTAGAGTTAGGTTATTTATTTGACTTTTTTCTTGTTTCTTGAGGTATGCCTGTATTGCTATGAACTTTCCTCTTAGCACTGCTTTTATAGTGTCCCACAGGTTTTGGGTTGTTGTGTTTTCATTTTCATTAGTTTCTATGCATATTTTGATTTCTTTTTTGATTTCTTCTGTGATTTGTTGGTTATTCAGAAGTGTGTTGTTCAACCTCCATATGTTGGAATTTTTAGTAGTTTTTCTCCTGTAATTGAGATCTAATCTTAATGCATTATGGTCAGAAAAGATGCTTGGAATGATTTCGATTTTTTTGAATTTATCGAGTTTAGATTTATGGCCCAGGATGTGATCTATCCTGGAGAAGGTTCCATGAGCACTTGAAAAAAAGGTGAAATTCATTGTTTTGGGGTGAAATGTCCTATAGATATCAATTAGGTCTAACTGATCTAATGTATCATTTAAAGTTTGCGTTTCTTTGTTAATTTTCTTTTTAGTTGATCTGTCCATAGGTGTGAGTGGGGTATTAAAGTCTCCCACTATTATTGTGTTATTGTTGATTTCCCCTTTCATACTTGTTAGCATTTGTCTTACATATTGCGGTGCTCCTATATTGGGTGCATATATATTTATAATTGTTATATCTTCTTCTTGGATTGATCCTTTGATCATTATGTAGTGGCCTTCTTTATCTCTTTTCACAGCCTTTGTTTTAAAGTCTATTTTATCGGATATGAGTATTGCCACTCCTGCTTTCTTTTGGTCTCTATTTGTGTGGTATATCTTTTTCCAGCCCTTCACTTTCAGTCTGTATGTGTCCCTTGTTTTGAGGTGGGTCTCTTGTAAGCAGCATATAGAGGGGTCTTGTTTTTGTATCCATTCGGCCAGTCTTTGCCTTTTGGTTGGGGCGTTCAACCCATTTACATTTAAGGTAATTATTGATAAGTATGATCCCGTTACCATTTACTTTATTGTTTTGGGTTCGGGTTTATACACCCTTTTTGTGTTTCCTGTCTAGAGAATATCCTTTAGAATTTGTTGGAGAGCTGGTTTGGTGGTGCTGAATTCTCTCAGCTTTTGCTTGTCTGTAAAGCTTTTGATTTCTCCTTCGTATTTGAATGAGATCCTTGCTGGGTACAGTAATCTGGGCTGTAGGTTATTGTCTTTCATCACTTTAAGTATGTCTTGCCATTCCCTCCTGGCCTGAAGAGTTTCTATTGAAAGATCAGCTGTTATCCTTATGGGAATCCCCTTGTGTGTTATTTGTTGTTTTTCCCTTGCTGCTTTTAATATTTGTTCTTTGGGTTTGATCTTTGTTAATTTGATTAATATGTGTCTTGGGGTGTTTCACCTTGGGTTTATCCTATTTGGAACTCTCTGTGTTTCTTGGACTTGGGTGATTATTTCCTTCCCCATTTTAGGGAAGTTTTCAACTATTATCTCCTCAAGGATTTTCTCATGATCTTTCTTTCTGTCTTCTTCTTCTGGGACTCCTATAATTCGAATGTTGGAGCGTTTCATATTGTCCTGGAGGTCTCTGAGATTGTCTTCATTTCTTTTAATTCGTTTTTCTTGTTTCCTCTCTGAATCATTTATTTCTACCATTCTATCTTCTATTTCACTAATCCTATCTTCCGCCTCCGTTATTCTACTATTTGTTGCCTCCAGAGTGTTTCTGATCTCATTTATTGCGTTATTCATTATATTTTGACTCTTTTTTATTTCTTCTAGGTCCTTGTTAAACCTTTCTTGCATCTTCTCAATCCTTGTCTCTAGGCTATTTATCTGTGATTCCATTTTGATTTCAAGATTTTGGATCATTTTCACTATCAATATTCGGAATTCCTTCTCAGGTAGATTCCCTACTTCTTCCTCTTTGGTTTGGTGGGCAACTCTCCTGTTCCTTTACCTGTTGAGTATTCCTCTGTCTCTTCATCTTGGTTATATTGCTGCGTTTGGGGTGGCCTTTTTATATTCTGGTAATTTGTGGAGTTCCCTTTATTATGGAGCTTCCTCACTGTGGGTGGGGTTCTATCAGTGGCTTGTCAAGGTTTCCTGGTTAGGGAGGCTTGTGTTGGAGTTCTGGTGGGTGGAGCTGGGTTTCTTCTCTCTGGAGTGCAGTGGAGTGACCAGTAATGGGTTATGAGACATCAAAGGTTTTGGAATAATTTTGAGCTGCCTATATATTGAAGCTCAGGGGAGTGTTTCTGTGTTGCTGGAGAATTTGAGCGGTATGTCTTGTTTTGGAACTTGTTGGCCCTTGGGTGGAGCTTGGTTTCAGTGTAGGTATGAAGGCATTTGATGAGCTCCTATTGCTTAATGTTCCGTGAATTCAAGAGTTCTCTAATGTTTTCAGGCTTTGGATTTAAGCCTCCTGCTTCTGGTTTTCAGTTTTATTTTTACAGTAGCCTCTAGACTTCTCCATCTATACAGCACCGATGATAAAACATCTAGGTTAAAGATGAAAAGTTTCTCCGCATTGAGGGACACTCAGAGAGGTTCACTTCATCTTAAGTTCTTTGACTCCATCCATAGCCTGTCTCCAAAGGAGAATGTCCACACATTTGCTCCAAGCTAGCAGAAAGTGGCTGAAAACACACGGTCCATCTAATCCAGGTACAGATTTTGATTGGTCCAAGCTAGCAGCCCGTGGTCTTTTCTGGATGACTTATGGGGTTCAGAGATTACCTCATTTAGTGCAAACGGAACATCACAGACTATGCTTGGTTGACTGGCTTCAACCTCAGTAGGTTTGTGTAGCTGTCTCTCTCTTTTCCTGGTGTTGACACTGAAGGTGGAAGCACGCTGTGGGCAACGAGGGAGAAGCAGGACAGACAAGCAGGCTTCAAGGCCCAAGGAGCAGACAGGGTAGAGCCGGATTCCGGAGACGGTGGGAATCGCTTCACAGGTTCCTCTCGCAGCGTTCTTGGCTCTGCTTCCACGGCCCAATTTTTGTCAACTGCATTTCTGACTTTCTATTATCACCCAGAGTCTGAGCTAAGTAGGAAGCAAGGTCCAGAAAATGTTCAGAGCTGACGAGATGCAGAGAGCCCCAGAGGATTCAGAACAGGAAAACTTGCATCATTTCATTTCCTCTTCTCAAGTCTGAAGTTCACAGAAGTTAAGATTCCGGCCCAAGCACTCCTCTCTGGGAATCCAAATCCTCCCCAAGCCTCAATGGTCGATTCGAGTTGCATTTCCTCCCATAAACTTTCTTTGATTTCAAGTCTGCTTTGTGTTTTTAGATTCAACATGTATTTAGTAGTTTTCTTTATAAATTGATGTTTTCTTCACTTTTCAACCCCATAGATGATTCAGTTAGTATCTTTGGGAAACTAGCAATGACTCCTAGACATGTACTTCCTCTGCCTGAAGCTAATGGTTCAGAGCTGTTCATTTTATGCCTGTCATTTATCATAAAATATGTTACCATATACTTTCTAAGTTGAAGTCTACTGATTAATTTTCTATCCACTTGTACAAATTGGTAAGATTTTCCTGATGGCGCAGATGGTAAAGAGTCTGCCTGAAGTGTGGGAGACCTGGGTTCGATCCTTGAGTTGGAAAGATCTCCTGGAGAAGGAAATGGCAACCCACTCCAGTATTCTTGTCTGGAAAATCCCATGGATGGAGGAGCCTGGCAGTCTATAGACCATGGGGTATCAAAGAGTCGGACATGACTGAGTGACTTCACTTACTTCACTCATACTATACTTTACCTTTTTTCTAGCTACAAATTGGGAGCTTTCACACTGAATAAATTTGGTCTTTTTGAACATTTATAAATGTGTTAAATATGATTGACATTAATCTTGATTCCCAAAGAACTTCATTCTGGAGGAAACTACACATTTATCCCTATTCTGAGTAAAAGTCATTCCTGGCCTACATCTACCCATGATAAAACTGCCCTATGGCACTACACTGTCCATAGGGATTTCTGTCTTCCTGTTATTCAAAGGTAGGCCAATTTGTGGCTATTGTGCACTAGAATGGCTGTGCTGATGGCTTATGCACAGTGTCCTTTCTGATTGAGGGTTCCCTTCTGATTGCCTGAAGCGCAAACATTGCCTATTGTTAATATTTTGAATATTTAAGGTGATCACAAAATCATTAAGTGACATCAGGATTATGTATTATCTCTGGGCTTCATATCCATCTTTTAGGATAAACCATAGTGGATAATTGAGTCACTTTGCTGTATAGCAGAGATTGGCACAACATTGTAAATTAACTAAACTTCAATAGAAAAAAAATGAACAAGAAAAAATAACATTTAAAACTATTGTTTCACTTCTCTTTACTGGGTAGAGGACTAACATAGCCATAAAATAGGCTGAAACAAAACTACTGATGTAAAATAGAGGGTTTGGATTATTTGCAAACTATACTCGTGAAGTAATGGTGCTTTTATAGGTCTGGCTTTAAGGTCATAAATCTGAGTCTTCTGGAAACTGAAAGTTCTTTGGACTTTTCAAATAATGGGAGGATATGTTTCTTGTCTTAGGTAAAAGGAGTGAATCCACTAACTTAATGTCTTCCCTCTTCAGTTCAGTCACTCAGTCATGTCTGACTCTTTGCGACCCCATGAATCACAGCACGCCAGGCCTCCCTGTCCATCACCAACTCCCAGAGTTCACTCAGACTCATGTCCATTGAGTCCGTGATGCCATCCAGCCATCTCATCCTCTGTCGTCCCCTTCTCCTCCTGCCCCAAATCCCTCCCAGCATCAAAGTCTTTTCCAATGAGTCAACTCTTCGCATGAGATGGCCAAAGTACTGGAGTTTCAGCTTTAGCATCATTCCTTCCAAAGAAATCCCAGGGCTGATCTCCTTCAGAATGGACTGGTTGGATCTCCTTGCAGTCCAAGGGACTCTCAAGAGTCTTCTCCAACACCACAGTTCAAAAGCATCAATTCTTCAGCACTCAGCCTTCTTCACAGTCCAACTCTCACATCCATACATGACTACTGGAAAAACCATAGCCTTGACTAGACGGACCTTAGTCGGCAAAGTAATGTCTCTGTTTTTGAATATGCTATCTAGGTTGGTCATAACTTTTCTTCCAAGGAGTAAGCGTCTTTTAATTTCATGGCTGCAATCACCATCTGAAGTGATTTTGGGGCCCCAAAAAATAAAGTCTGACACTGTTTCCACTGTTTCCCTATCTATTTCCCATGAAGTCTTAAGTCATTTTATAAGGAAATAAGTCATTCCTCTTATTTCCTTATAAAATAACAGACTTATGACATGTTTTTGTCAGCATGGTCAAAATATATCAGAGCTGTGTGAAAAATCTTAGTTTTTTTTTTTTTTTTAAAGAGGCTGGGCTATAGCTGCAGAGTCGCTGTTAGAGACATGATGGTTCTCTTTTTCATTATTTTAGTGGAGTCATGTAGACACAGTGGTAAGAGGGGAACATGTCCTTAGTCTATCATAGAAACCATGGTTTGTATGAAGATCCAACTATTTAGTTTTGAATTTCATAAATCATTAGCAGAAGGAATCCATTTTGAATTGACTTCAATAGGTTGAGATTTAGCAATTATTTTTCAGTAATTTTGCTTAATTCTATAAATTGTTTGTGAAAGTGAAAGTGTAGTCACTCAGTCGTGTCCGACTCTTTGTGACCCCATGGACTGTAGGCCACCAGGCTCCTCTGTCCATGGAATTCTCCAGGCAAGAATACTGAAGTGGGTTGCCATTTTTTTCTCCAGGGGATCTTCCCAAGCCAGGGATCAAACATGGCTTTCCTACACTGCAAGCAGACCCTTTACCCACTGAGCTACCAGGGAAGCCACAAAGTGTTTTTAACTGATTGCTATTTTATACATAGTAGTGTATATATGCCAATCCCAATCTCTCAATCCATCCCCAATAAAGCATTAAAAAAAACCTTATTGCTCAATGTTCCCATGGTCTAGACACTTTCCAAAAGAACCTGAAAATAATTAAGATTTCACTAGGTACAATGTTGTATTACTTTATGGAGTTAAGATTTTCTCTATTATTGGCCCCCTAAGAATGTTCAAGATCAGGCTTGATGATCAGTTGGTGATTTGTTGTAAGCAAATCCTTGCTCATCAAAATGTAGTCCATGGATCAGCAGCATTGTCATCATCTGGAAGGTTGTTAGAAAGGCTCCCTAAAGCCCCAGGTGGACTTCCCAGGTGGCACTAGTGGTAAGAACTTGCCTGCCAATTCAGGAGATACCTGTTCAATCCCTGAGTGGGGAAGATCCCCTGAGGAGGAAATGGCAACCCATTCCAGTATTCTTGCCTGGAGAATCCCAGGGACAGAGAATCCTGGCCAGCTACATTCAATGGGGTCACAAAGAGTCAGACATGACTGAAGTGATTTGGCATGCACGCATGCAAAATCCCCAGACCTACTCAGTCAGAATCCACAGTTTGTCAAGATACCAAGTGATCCATACATGCACTAAAGTTTAAGAAGCTTGTTGTGAAGTGTATCTAATTAGGATGAAGTTGGGGAAGGACCCTGGTAAATATAAATTATCTTTCAAGTTTTGTGTGATTAAGTTTCTATGATACACTAAGAAGGAACCACTTTCAAATGGGTGTTTTTGGATCTTTCAACATATGACTAGATGGAAGATGGTAGATGGTTCAGTTCTAGATAACTAGATGGTGAATGGGATGGCAATTTAACTTTCTTTCACTTCTGCTGTTTTTCAGTGTGTAGAGGTACTCTAATTCTTGGCATTACCAATTTTGATTCTGATCTTCAAAAATACGACTGTGGATTTGAAGGCCCTATGAGAAAAATCTTGAACTGGGTTTGCCATTTTTATGATTTATCATTGTTAATTATCAGTTATGTTCATTTTTCTGATTTTTAATTTAAAGCTGGCAATATTATGTAATAGAATTCCAAAGAATGAATTTGGTCTCAGATTTATTGGCTCTACTGACAACAGTGTAACCACACTTGTCTAAAATTAGTCCCCAGGTCTTGCTTTCTACAGTGAAAGTTATACAAATATTTATTTAGCTATTAGCAGCTGCTGGTGGTGGTGGTGGTTTCCTTTTGCCTTTGGATCTGAAAGCAGCTTGAAAATAGAATAATACTTAAATAATTGAATTTTGGCTAAATTTTCTCAAATTCATTTTACAGTTCTTCGTAAAGCAAGCAAATATGGACTAGTACACACACAAACACAGTCTTTGTATAAATACTTTGAAAAATCTTTAACAAATAAATTGAAAACATATTCAATACTTTCTTCTTACAACTGTTTCTGAAACCCTTTTCCATTTAATTTCTTCAAATCTGTTAAATCGTCTGGTTTGACCATAGCTGCAGGCATTTTGTTACAGCTAGTGGCTGGGGGTGGGAAGGTGCCACTGGCATCTGGTGGTTGGAGTCCAGACATCTTGCCTGAACATTGTACAGTGTTCAGAACATTCTCGCAACAAAGAGTTAGCCAGTCCCAATTGTCAATAGTGCCAAAGTTGAGAAGGCCTGTGTTAAACTGAATTGGTTAATGTTTAAACTTGAAGTTAACTCCTGTGCATGGGAATATGCTATTTAGAGACAAAACAATTTATTGACTGCAAATATAAAGTCTAAATACAGTATCATTATTTTTACAAAAGCAATTGAAATGTCAAAATTCAGACTATAAGGCAAGATGAATCCAATAGAGGATATATGATGTTGCAAATGTCAGAAATAAGTTTGACAAGTATCTTCCCTCCCTTTTCCCCTTCAACCTCAGCAGTTGAATAGGTTTCCTGTTAAGGGAAGCTAAGCAAAATACTGTCATGAAAATATTAGATATTTCAATTAATAAATTCCAAATAAAAGTGGAATTAAGCTAAAAATTATAAAGAGTCCTTGAATGGCTTGTTGATTAGAAACTAATGTAACTCCTTGTCTAGGATAAAACACCAAACAGGCAGCAGCTGCTGGTAATTTGGTGCAAGTAATTGTAGAGCCAATAAGTTGAAGAAGTGCTTATTAAAAGAAACTGCTTTCCTATCTGCTTGTAAGTTCAATTGAGTAATGCACTCTACATGTGGTCTGACACTGGGTAAATTATACACCTGATTTAAAAACACTCCATCCATAAGAGCTCCTATTTTGCTCATCCATAAAATTTTTACTTTCTTCATTACTACTTGCAGCAGTGTATGGCATAATATCTATCAAATTAGGCTTTGAGGACATCTCAGGCTGGCACCCTGCTGACTTGAAACATGTGCTTAATATTACTGCAGTGCTTTTAACCCCATGAGTGCCCTGGGTTAGGCCATATAGGCACACAGAATCTGTTATTTTTATTTCCTCTCTTTGCTGCTATATCCTCCACCTACAGAGAATGAAAAGCATCAAAAATAAAGGAGTGGGGGTGGAATTGGGGTGTAGTCACTGGGTAGGAGAAATAGTCAAAGTTTATAGAAATAAGATGGACAAAAATGAAAACTGTGTGGTTGGCTGTTTCACAATTTTCAAATCTGTGAGCTAGATGTAAACATTTGAAATCAAGGCATTCTATTTATTTGACTACATAACTTTGAAAAACAAGGGGAAAACCCCACACAGTAGGACTTTCTGATGAACTCACATTTAAAGCTAACTTTGGAAGGTATTTTGTTTGTCTGAATGGTTTAATTTTAATAAGTATTTATTGCCTTCTCTACTAAGTGCTTGGAGAAGGGCATGGCAACCCACTCCAGTATTCTTGCCTGGAGAATCCCATGGACAGAGGAGCCTGGCCACCCTCAGTCCATAGGGTTGCACAGAGTTGGACATGACTGAAATGACTTAGCACACTACTAAGTGCTAAGCAATGTGCTTGATGGTAAAGATACAGTGATGAGCCTATGTGGCCCATGACATCTTTCAGCTCAGATTTTGCAAAGGGATCAATATTTCAACAAATAACTATAATGTAATGGTAAAATAAAAATAACCTCAAGACTCTTGTTCAACATTCATTCATTCATTTGTTCATTCAGGGGAAATGATGCCTTTAATAATCTACTTGCTGGGTCCCATCGGCAGCTCTTGCTCTATTATTGAGCTAAATACACCTGTGACTACAGACTGATGCTGCTAAATATGAGTCATGTGATTATTTCCCCCTATTCTTATTCCATGCTGACCTAGTAGTCTTCTGAATATAATTTAACTTCCCACCTGGAACATTCTTGTGGGGAAAATGAGCTTATGAGAGAACTCCAGTGGTCATTCTTTTTTTTTTTTTTTGGTAATAATATTACTTGTTCTAAATAAATGAACTGGTATATTGATCATAATTTCACTCCCTATGTAATGCTCTGGGTTGACGACCCTTTGATATACTACTTTTCATTATAAGTGAATACTTCATTTATCTTATGAGATTAGTTAATGCGACTTTATGATCAAAGAAATTGGACCCACTTTCTTAGTGCTGACAAGTCAGATTTGTGGCCAATCAGATTCCAGAAAGTGCAAAGAGTAGAAGTTACTCGAGGATGTGAGAATGTTTAAAAAATAATGTGTGTGGAGAGAGAGAGAGGGAATAAGAGTCATACCAAGGCTAGCTCTCAAGGTGTGTCAACCAGGAAAGGAAAATGGAGGACCTGGCTAACAGGAACCCAAAGAGAAAAGGGTCTAGAAAGGGGCAGGGAGGCAGAGATTGGTGAGTCTGAGAAGCAGGCCACTGAATAAGGTAGTTCAGTCCTTCAAGAGAGCAGTGTCAGTGGAGAAGTGGGAGGGAGTAGGGAACCAGATTTCATGAAGTTACGGAATAAATACCTGGCAGAGAAGTGGATGTGGCAAGTGTGGGCTTCCCTTCAAGAAATTTGACAAGAGAATGACAGCTTGAAGTGTTCTCTTCTGAAAGAAAACACCTCAGTGTTTGTGGACAAAATGCAAAGTGCTGCTAGAGAGGAAGGGAATACATGACAGAGTAAATGTCCAGGTAGGCATTCATGAATATGTTATTTACTCCTTCATTCCTTCGTTCCTGTAGAGAGCACAGAGTAGTGGTTAGGCACACAGATGTTGGAACCAAATGGCCTGGGTTTGAGTACCAGTTCCACTATTACAGCCTTGGGCAAATTAACCTCTATTTGGACCTGCCTCAGAGGGTTATTATAAGGAGTAAATGAATTAATATTTTTAAAGCATGTAGAACTATACCTGGTATACGGTAAGCATTTAATCATATTTGATAAGTAAAGAAAGGAGTTAGCCTGGAAAAGAAATAAAATATCTGATCCTCTAGTAATCAACAGTTTTTTTCTATATTTCTTGAACTTCTTATAAAATGTATTTGAGATTTGAAATTACCCAGAGCTTGCAGTGAATAAAATTGCTATATACATCAGCACAAAATGTTCTGACAATCTTATTCCTGGGTACAACTAGGTAAAATTGCAGAATTCCATAAAGGAGTTAAAGGAATTTCCTGAAGAAATTGCCAACTAATTTTATCATATTTTTGTGGAATTTGGTGGATCTAACTCCAGGCTACTTTCAGAATACCTCTGGCTTCATATCTTTCTTTGAATTTAACTGCCCTTTCTACCCTCTCTCTTTTACTCTAGGTATCATTCAGAGCTCAGAAAAGTAAATCTGTAAAATTAAAAAAAAATTATTTCTTGTGCTTCTCAATTGACATTGGCTCAGAGCATATAGAGTTAATTTAATAAATGCATCAGATGGCTATTCCCTTGGGCATCTCAGTCAATGGGAATGTAATTGCTTATTAATTTGTTGAGAACATTCTGCTATTAATGAGGAAAGATGAGTAAATAATTCACTAGACTCTCTCCCTCCTTTCCTTCTCTTTTTCATGGATATATTCTTTCATTTCAGAGAATCATAAGCATTGTTCATTTTGACTAGCGGCCCACTATTTTTTGAACTCAATATAGGAAAATAAATACATGAATAAATTATTAAATACTTTGGTGGTGCTATTGGTAAAGAATCTGCCTGCCAGTGCAAGAGGCATAAGAGACTTGGGTTCAATACTTGGGTCAGGAAGATCCCCTGAAAAAGGAAATGGCAACCCACTCCAGTGTTCTTGCCTGGAGAATGCCATGGACAGAGGAGTTTGGCAGGCTACAGTCCACAGGGTCCCAAAGAGTTGGACATGACTGAAGTAACAGATCTCTCACTTCACTTTTCACAAAACCAAGTGACAGCCTATTCAGAACAGCAAACCTGTCTCTCTTCTCCCTAACCTGTTGCTAGTCTTGGCTTACTTCATCTCTGTTGTACAAGGAGAGAAAAATGCAAGTGTATATTTAATTTTTAAGTTGCATATTGGAAAATAATCCTGACAGCCACCTTGAGAATAGACTAACAGCAGATGACTGTCCTCATCCTCCCGTCCATCTGGGGACTGTCTCCAAGGCTGTGGTAAAGGATTCCAAGTGGGCGCATTCCAAGGTTTAACTCAATGGTTACCTGAGAACTTGGGTCTGGGAGCAGGTCTGGGATACTCTCTTGATTGGAAATGGGAGCTGAAGGAGCTGTCCACTGGACAGAAGACATACCATTTAAAATGGTAAATTTCAGATGGCTGCAAAGAATGTGCAGATTCCAAAGTTGAAGGCATCATCCCTGTGCTCACCAGAATGTGAATCTCAGGCCCTTTGTATTCTAGCTTTGTGATCTGGTAAAAATTGTTTAACTTCCTTGGGAATACTCCTTAGACTTTATAAACTTTAGTAAACTGCAGACGTTGATGTTTCTCCTATGTCCCCACACAGAAATAGTGTGAATTGGATAAAAGAACTTTGTGTACCACATGGAACAACTCTTAATACTATGATTAGGATTAATCTTAATATCAGTGTTATTGCAGGTATGTGCATACTAAGTTGCTTCAGTTGTGTCCAACTCTTTACAACCCAATGGACTGTAGCCCACCAGGCTCCTCTGACTATGGGATTCTCCAGGCAAGAACACTTCTGTGGGTTGCCATGCTCCTCCAGGGGACCTTCCTGATCCAGAGATAGTTAAATTAGAACCGAAGTTGAATTAGAAAGAAGTTGAACTTAAGAGCTGAATTAGCCTTAGTTATTTGACTGAGTAGACTTCAAAAACAGTTAGCATCTCTCCTTTAAACAGACTGAATAGGACAGAGATATAGGCCAGGAAAAAGATATAATTTAGAGGCACCAGAGTCCATGACAGTACCTGCTGCACATAGACACTTAGACATGCAGCCTGCATGAATGTGCTGGAAAAAGATTTAAATTACTTTAAATTTCTCCTTTATATTTCTTTGGGTTTCTTTCCAAGTTTGATGCAAGCAGGACTTATTAATTTTAAAATTATTAACACCACTATTTAAAAGAAAATATGATAGAAAACCTAAACATGCAAAATGAGAGTACCACAGAAAACAGGAGCAGTGATATTTAGAGGAGGAGACTTGGGGAATGACTAAGAGACCTCACATTTTTGGCAGACTTTTGTACTAGGCAGGTGAGAAGTGCTCTGTATGTTTTATTGTATTTAATCCTTTTAACAAGCCTATATGGTAGATGGCAGTATTAATCTCACTTTGCAGATTAGGAAATGGGCACAGGAGATTTCCAACAGATTACCAAACTCTTATGTCTGGTTGGTGGCCAGGTCAGGATTCACACCCAGTTCGTGTGGCTCGAAAATCTGTGCTCTTAACACTGAGCTGTGTTAACTTCTGAGATGATGTGGACAACTTCCCATCTTGGAAATAACAGACAAGAGCTGCTGTTCTAAGATCAAACAAGTACAAAAACATATCAAAACAGTCTGCCATACTAAGCTCACTCATTAATCAGTGCTGCTGCTGCTGCTGCTGAGTCGCTTCAGTTGTGTCCGACTCTGTGGCGACCCCATAGACAGCAGCCCACCAAGCTCCCCCATCCCTGGGATTCTCCAGGCAAGAACACTGGAGTAGGTATTAATCAGTGCACTATGTCTTAAACAACAATCTTTTTTCCTTTCCTCTAAGCTGTATACTTATTTCAGGTTACTCTTGTAACTTGCTAAATTATCCAGCATTCTGATGCTTCTAGCTTTTTCTCAGAAGTGTTCCTCTCTTTTCTCTCACTGGGACTCCTAAAGGGCTAGTCTTTGCCTATCTTTGTGCTTATGTTCTTCTCGCCAAATCAGTTCAGTAAAGTTCAGTAACAGTCATGTCCGACTCTTTGTGACCCCATGAATTGCAGCATGCCAGGCCTCCCTATCCATCACCAGCTCCCGGAGTTCACCCAAACTCATGTCCATAGAGTCGGTGATGCCATCCAGCCATCTCATCCTCTGTCATCCCCTCTTCCTCCTGCCCCCAATCCCTCCCAGCATCAGAGTTTTTTCCAATGAGTCAATTCTTCGCATGAGGTGGCCAAAGTACTGGAGTTTCAGCTTCCAAAGAACACCTGGGACTGATCTCCTTTAAAATGACCTGGTTGGATCTCCTTGCAGTCCAAGAGACTCTCAAGAGTCTTCTCCAACACCAAAGTTCAAAAGCATCAATTCTTTGGCACTCAGCTTTCTTCACAGTCCAACTCTCACATCCATACATGACCACTGGAAAAACCATAGCCTTGACTAGATGGACCTTTGTTGGCAAAGCAATGTCTCTGCTTTTGAATATGCTATCTAGGTTGGTCATAACTTTCCTTCCAAGGAGTAAGCGTCTTTTAATTTCATGGCTGTAGTCACCATCTGCAGTGATTTTGGAGCTCCCAAAAATAAAGTCTCACACTGTTTCCACTGTTTCCCCATCTATTTCCCATGAAGTGATGGGACCAGATACCATGATCTTCATTTTCTGAATGTTGAGCTTTAAGCCAACTTTTTCACTCTCCTTTTTCACTTTCATCAAGAGGCTTTTTAGTTCCTCTTCACTTTCTGCCATAAGGGTGGTGTCATCTGCATATCTGAGGTGATTGATATTTCTCCCGGCAATCTTGATTCCAGCTTGTGTTTCTTCCAGCCCAGCGTTTCTCATGATGTACTCTGCACGTAAGTTAAATAAGCAGGGTGACAATACACAACCCCGACGTACTCCTTTTCCTGTTTGGAACCAGTCTGTTGTGCCATGTCCAGTTCTAACTGTTGTTTCCTGGCCTGCATATAGGTTTCTCAAGGGGCAGGTCAGGTGGTCTGGTATTCCCATCTCTTTCAGAATTTTCCACAGTTTATTGTGATCCACACAGTCAAAAGCTTTGCCATAGTCAATAAAGCAGAAATAGATGTTTTTTTTTCTGGAACTCGCTTGCTTTTTTGATGATCCAGCGGATGTTGGCAATTTGATCTCTGGTTCCTCTGCCTTTCCTAAAACCAGCTTGAATATCAGGAAGTTCGCTGTTCACTTATTGCTGAAGCCTGGCTTGGAGAATTTTAAGCATTACTTTACTAGTGTGTGAGATGAGTGCAATTGTGTGGTAGTTTGAGCATTCTTTGGCATTGCCTTTCTTTGGGATTGAAATGAAACTGACCTTTTCCAGTCCTGCGGCCACTGCTGAGTTTTCCGAATTTGCTAATATATTGAGTACAGCACTTTCACAGCATCATCTTCCAATATGAAATAGCTCAACTAGAATTCCATCACCTCCACTAGCTTTGTTCATAGTGATGCTTTCTAAGGCCTGCTTGACTTCACATTCCAGGATGTCGCTCTAGGTGAGTTATCACACCATCGTGATTATCTGGGTCATGAAGATCTATTTTGGACAGTTCTTCCGTGTATTTTTGCCACCTCTTCTTACCATCTTCTGCTTCTGTTAGTTCCATACCATTTCTGTCCTTTATCGAGCCCATCTTTGCATGAAATGTTCCCTTGGTATCTCTAATTTTCTTGAAAAGATCTCTAATCTTTCCCATTCTGTTGTTTTCCTCTATTTCTTTGCATTGATCACTGAAGAAGGCTTTCTTATCTCTACTTGCTATTCTTTGGAACTCTGCATTCACATGCTTATATTTTTCCTTTTCTCCTTTGCTTTTTACTTCTCTTCTTTTCAAAGCTATTTGTAAGACCTCCCCAGACAACCATTTTGTTTTTTTGCATTTCTTTTCCATGGGGATGGTCTTGATTCCTGTCTCCTGTACAATGTCACGAACCTCTGTCCATAGTTCATCAGGCACTCTATCAGATCTAGTCCCTTAAACCTATTTCTCACTTCCACTGTATAATCATAAGGGATTTGATTTAGGTCATACCTGAATGATCTAGCAGTTTTCCCTACTTTCTTCAATTTAATTCTGATTTTGGCAATAAGGAGTTCATGATCTTAGCCACAGTCAGCTCCCGGTCTTGTTTTTGCTGACTGTATAGAGCTTCTCCATCTTTGGCTGCAAAGAATATAATCAGTCTGATTTTGGTGTTGACCATCTGGTGATGTCCATGTGTAGAGTCTTTTCTTGTGTCGTTGGAAGAGGGTGTTTGCTATGACCAGTGCATTCTCTACTCAGGGGTGCACCAAAACCTTGTTAATTAAGGAGTACTCCTTTAAGAAAATGAGTACACAATTATACGTTCAAAATAAAATAAACTATTAATTTTAAAATAAAAACAATAGATTTCATTAAAAAAAAAAAAAGCTGACAGATACTTTGGCACCCAATGATGAAATGGTTAGATAGCATTACTAACTCAATGGACATGAATTTAGCAAACTCTGGGAAATAGTGAAGGACAGGGAATCCTGGTGTGCTATAGTTCATGGGGTCACACAGAGTCAGACATGACTTAGTGACTGAACACACACACACAACACACACACACTTGCATGACTAAGGTCACTCTCAAGACTTTGCAAATGGCCCATGCAAGTAAGAATACCTGAACTCCCAGAGTCACTATGTCTTCCCCAGCTTCTCCTGAGATCAGTTGAGCATTGTTGTAACACAACCCCTGTCAGCTCTTCCAGTCCTAAAGGAAAGAGCAGTCATAAAAGCCTTTTCTTTTGGTCTCACACACAAAATCAGAAATTAATAATTAAAAAATAAACAAAACAGAGACTTGTCACAGTAAAACTTGAAAAGATGGATTTGGTATCAGATGAATTGGAAAGCAACAGCAAGGCCAAGTAGTACGTGTAATACTATAGGCTCCCCACCCCTCCACATTGTGTACTCTACCAGAGGGTCTTCCAAAGAGTGAGACTGAAATGCCTAGAGAATGAGGTTGGAATCCTGTGTATTAATAGAGTCAGAGCAATTCTAAGCAAAGAAGAGTATCTCTAGGCTTTTCTCCATTTTGCCTTAATTCCTCTTGAGTAGAGAGGACAGCTCTTGATCTTTTCACTATCCTTGGGTTCCAAGTTCACTATCCCTGAAGTCCTACCTAAATTTTCCTGCTACTGGCTTCGCAGGAGGTTGGACTTGTCCATAGTGTGAGGTAAAGTAGTTGAGATCTCAGTGGTATAGAGGGAAATCAAGATTTCCTTCCATATTCCATTCTTAAAAAACAAAACAAACAGAACATTCAGCAACTTTGGAAACTGAAATATCTGGATCTAGGTAGGGCTATAGGTTGAAGGCTCAAAACAATCAGACAAAATAAGTTTAGGCTTCTGCTCAGAGCAACAAGTTAATACAATGATTATTATTTTTTTCAGTGAGGTATAGTTGACTTACAATATTATATTGGTTTCAAGTATACAGCATAGTGATTCAGTATTTTTATAGATTATATTCCACACAAAGCTATGATAAAATGTTGGCTATATATATACATTATATCCTTATATCTTATTTATTTTATACCTAGTAGTTGGTACCTCTTAGTCTGCCTTCCATATCTTGCCCCCTGACATCTCTCCACACTGATAACCACTAGTTTATTCTCTGTATCTGTGCATCTGTTTGTTTTGCTATATATTAAAAATGTTTTATGTTTTAGATTCAACATGTGCAAGAAAACATATAGTACTTGTCTTTATCTAACTTATTTCACTAAGCATAATACCCTCCAGGTCCATCTTTGTTGCTGCAAATGGCAAAATTTCATTTTTTTGTGGCTTGGTAATATTCCATCATATATGTATGTATGTATATGTGTTTGTGTGTGTATATTGTTGTTGTTCAGTCACTAAGTCATGTCTGACTCTTTGCAACCTCACAAACTATAGCATGCCAGGCTTCTCTGTCTTCCACTATCTTCTAGAGTTTGCTCAGATTCATGTCCATTGGATCAGTGATGCTATCTAACCATCTCATCCTTTGCTGCCTCCTTCTCCTTTTGCCTTCAATCTTTCCCAGCATCAGGGTCTTTTCCTCTGGGTTGGCTCTTTGCATCAGGTGGCCAAAGTATTGGAGCTTCAAGCAGCAGTCCTTCCAGTGAGTATTCAAGGTTGATTTCCATTAGGATTGACTGGTCTGTTCTCCTTGCAGTCCAAGGGAGTTTCAAGAGTCTTCTCCAGCACCAGTTTGAAAGTATCAATTCTTCATATGTGTGTATGTGTTTATGTGTATATGTGTGTATCACATATACATATGTACATACATACATACACATATATATGGACTCAGTAGTAAAGAACCCGCCTACCAATGCAGGAGACGTGGGTTCAATTCTTCAGTTGAGGAGATCCCCTGGAGAGGAAAAAGGCAACCCACTCAGGTATACTTGCCTGGGAAACCCCATGGACAGAGAAGCCTGGTGGACTATAGTCTATGAGGTCTGAAAAGAATCAGGACTGAACGATTAAAACAACAACAACACACACACATACACATATACACATCATATCTTCCTTATCCATTTATTTGTTGATAGATACTTAGGTTGCGTCCATATTTTGGCTATTGTAAATAATGCTGTTATCAACATTGGGATGCATGTATCTTTTTGAATTAAGTGTTTTCATTTTTTTGGATATCCTCAGGAGAGAAATTTCCAAATAATATGACAGGTATATTTTTAGTTTTTGAGAAAGCTCCATACTGATTTCCATAGTGCCTGAACCAATTTATGTTTTCACCAACAGTGAACAGTAAGATCCCTATATACAAATCTTCCAGTTGAGAACTTTCAAAGATGCAAACATGTGTTTGTGTGTCCAGGTGTGAAGGTTAGTTTACAAGTTTGGCATATATTGTCACATGCATATATCCTCTACTAGTGGTTGTGCTTTTGTGTACTTTATAGAATACAGTAGGACAGTATCTTTATTTCAGTCCCAGGAAGTCCAGAAGCAAGTGTAAAAGCAGCAGTCAGTGATGTAGCTAGTAATGCTAAGAAGTGCCAAGCGATAGTGATGGAAACAAAAGTGAAAATAATTGAGAAAGTGGAGTGAGGCAAAAAGATGGTAGACTTTGCTCCTTCTTAGTACATGAATCATTCAACCATTGGCGTGATTCTAAAGAACAAGGACAAATCATAAAACATGTGAAGTTTGCTGTGTCAGTGATATTGACATAATGTTGAAGCAGGGAAAAGTATAGAGGAAATGAAAAAACTTCTCAGTGTGTGGATGCAGGATCAGCATTAGTATCAAATTCCGTTCAGTTTAATGCTGATTCAAGAGAAAGCTAAAAGCTTCTATGAAGACCTGAAGAAACACAGAGAAAAATCATAGGGCCCATCTTTTAATGCCAGCCATTTCATCAGTTCCAGTGCTAGAGTCTACCTTCACAATTCCAAAGTAAATGGCAAGGCAGTTCAGTTCAGTCGCTCAGTTGTGTCTGACTCTTTGCGACCCCATGAATTGCAGCATGCCAGGCCTCCCTGTCCATCACCAACTCCCAAAGTTCACTCAGACTCACGTCCATTGAGTCAGTGATGCCATCCAGCCATCTCATCCTCTGTCGTCCCCTTCTCCTCCTGCCCCCAATCCCTCCCAGCATCAGAGTCTTTTCCAATGAGTCAACTCTTTGCATGAGGTGGCCAAAGTACTGGAGTTTCAGCTTTAGCATCTTTCCTTCCAAAGAAATCCCGGAGCTGATCTCCTTCAGAATGGACTGGTTGGATCTCCTTGCAGTCCAAGGGACTGTCAAGAGTCTTCTCCAACACCACAGTTCAAAAGCATCAATTCTTCGGTGCTCAGCCTTCTTCACAGTCCAACTCTCACATCCATACATGACCACAGGAAAAAACATAGCCTTGACTAGATGGACCTTAGTCGGCAAAGTAATGTCCCTGCTTTTGAATATGCTACCTAGGTTGGTCATAACTTTTCTTCCAAGGAGTAAGCATCTTTTAATTTCGTGGCTGCAGTCACCATCTGCAGTGATTTTGGAGCCCCCAAAATAAAGTCTGACACTGTTTCGTTTCCCCATCTATTTGCCATGAAGTGATGGGACCAGATACCATGATCTTCATTTTCTGAATGTTGAGCTTTAAGCCAACTTTTTCACTCTCCTTTTTCACTTTCATCAAGAGGCTTTTTAGTTCCTCTTCACTTCCTGAAATGCTTCAAAAATTATTGATGAATGTGCATATTTACTCAAGCAGGTTTTTAATGTGGACAAGACAGGACTGTACTGGAAGAGGATACCAGACCAAAGTAATATCAGTAAGGAGGAAAAGTTGATGCCAGACTGAAAATCAGCAAAGTGAAAGTGAAGTCTCTCAGTTGTATCTGACTCTTTGCAACCCCGTGGACAGTAGCCTACGAGATTCCTCCATCCATGGAATTTTCCAGGCAAGGGTACTGGAGTGGGTTGCCATTTCCTTCTCCAGGGGATCTTTCTGACCCAGGGATTGAACCCGGGTCTCCAGCATTGCAAGCAGACGATTTTACTGTCTTAGCCAACAGGGAAGCTCAAAGGATGGGCTGACTCTGATGTTTGGTGGCAATGCTTCTGGCAGTATGAAACTGAAGCCTCTCTTAGTGTATCAGGTAACCCAAGATTTATTAAGAAAATAGCCATGGGCTCCCTTTCTGTTATGTGAAAGAGTAACCCCAAAGCCTGGCTTACAGAGGCCATTTTCCAGGACTAGTTTTTCCACTACTTTATCCTGGAGGAAGAGAAATATTACTTGAAGAAGGACATCTGATTCAACATTCTTTTACTGCTTGACAATGCTCAAGGCCACTTCCCATTCATGGACAACTTTCATCCTAACATCAATGTAGTGCATCTGCCACCAAATACGATGTTGCTCATCCAACCTATGGACCAAAAAGTTATATCAACTTTCAAGAAATATTATTTACATCATGACAAATCAGGAACAATGTTACATTTTTGGATGGACTATAACATCTACAAGACCATTGACTTTGCTTGGTGTGAGGTTATGGCTGTCACTATGAATGGGGTTTGGAAGAACCTTTGCCTGCAGTGTGTTCACAATTTTCATGGATTTGAGAAGGTGGACAAAGAGTCCAAAGAAGTCTTCAGCAACTTAGTGATCTTCAGTGAGAAGTTGGAGCTAAATCTGCAAGAGGA
Source organism: Capricornis sumatraensis (assembly GCF_032405125.1). Taxonomy (NCBI): domain Eukaryota; kingdom Metazoa; phylum Chordata; class Mammalia; order Artiodactyla; family Bovidae; genus Capricornis; species Capricornis sumatraensis. The sequence goes on along the minus strand of NC_091069.1, from coordinate 192,131,362 downwards.
TGACTTCATTGCACTCCTTGTTGTGCAACATGAGGTGCTTTTTAATGAAGACCTGATGGAATTAGAGGCCCAAAGAAAGGACAAAGAGAGATAGAAGTAACTGAAGAGCTGAACAGACTCATGACACAGGAAACGGCAAGGGGATTGTCTTTATTTGAGGAGGCACTGTTAGTTTTTGAGGCACAGGACCCGAAAGTCAAATGGTACATGAAAGTTGCAGCAGCTAGTTGTTCAGAATGCAATCCAGTGCTACTGTGTCATCTATGATGAGAAGAAAAAAAAAGAGCTACTACCCAGACATCAGTGGATCATTTTTTCTTTAAGAAAAATTCTTTTGGCCACACAGCACAATATGCAGGATCTTAGTTCCCTGACCAGGGGTTGAACCTGTGTCTCCCTGCAATGGGAGCATGGAGTCATAACCACTGGACCACCAGGGAAGTCCCTGAATCATATCTTCAAAAGGGTAGATAGAATTAAATCCAGCAAGGAGCCAGAACCTATGTCATCAACACCAGGTATGCGTGAAATTGCAGCTTGCCCTCTGTTTCCTATTGCTCAGGACCCTTCAGCTCTACTATCTCCCACCTCCTCTCCCTCCTCCAGTCAGTAACTCTTCTTGTGTATTCACTCGATGCCAGCCCCTGTATACCACCCTTTGGACTGTACTTCCATTATTTTCAAAGTACTGTAGTGTAAGAATAAAAATGTTTTACTTATTGTGTTTGTCTTTCATGTATTATTTGTGTTAAAAGTGTTATAAACTTATATTACAGCACAGTAAGTATATAGCCAATTGTCTTAGTTGGGTACCTAGGCTAACTTTGTTGGACTTATGAACGTGCTATCAGAACAGAACTTGTTCATATGTAGGGGACATAGTGTACTTGGATTTCCCCTTCTCTGCATCCTGGCCAACACTTATTATTTGTTGTCTTTTTGATAATATCCATTCTGACAGGTGTGAGGTGGTATTTCATTGTTGTTTTGATTTAGATTTCCCTGATGATTAGTGATGTTGAGGTTCTTTTTGTGTGCCTATTGGCCATCTGTATATCTTCCTTGGAAAAATACATGTTCAGGTCTTCTGATCATTTTTAAATTGGGTTGTTTGATTTTTTGATATTGAATTATATGAGTTCTTTATATATTTCATCAGAGATATTGGTGTGTAATTTACTTTTTTGGTAGTGTCTTTGTCTGGTTTTGGTATCAGGGTAATCATGGCATCATAGAATGAATTTGGAAGTGTTCCTTCTTCAATTTTTGGGAATAGTTTGAGAATAGGTATTAACTCCTGTTTATATGTTTGGTAGGATTCCTCTGTGAAGCCATCCAGGACTAACCTTTAGTTGTTGGGAGTTTTTTTTTTTAATTACTAATTCAATTTAGCTACTAGTGATCAATATGTTCAGATTGTCTTCTTTTTTTTCCCAAGTCAGTCTTGGAAGATTGTATGTTTCTAGGAGTGTATATATTTCTTTTTGGTTTTCCAGTCTGTTGACATATAACTGCTTGTTTTATTTTCTTGTGATTGTTTGTATCTCTGTGATTGTTTGTAACTTTTCTTTTATTTCTGATTTTGTTTAGTTTTGTTGCTATTTTTTTCTTAATGGCCTGGACTAAAGGCTTATCAATTTTGTTTGTATTTTCAAAAACGCGGCTCATTGGTTTCTACTGGCTTTTTTTTTTTTCGGTCACCATTTTGTTTATTTCTGCTCTGACTTTTATTATTTCCTTTCTTCTGCTGACTTTGAGCTTTGTTTGTTATTCTTTCTGTAATTCATTTAGATGGTAGGTTAGATGGTCTATTTGAGGTTTTTCTTTTTTAATTTTTATTTATTTTTTAAATTTTACTTTACAGTACTGTATTGGTTTTGCCATACATCAGCATGAATATGCCACGGGTGTACATGAGTTCCCAATCCTGAACCCCCCTCCCACCTCCCTCCCATACCATCTCTCTGGGTCATCCCAGTGCACCAGCCCCAAGCATACTGTATCCTGCATTGAACCTAGACTGGCGATTCATTTCTTACATGATATTAAACATGTTTCAATGCCATTCTCCCAAATCATCCCACCCTCTCCATCTCCCACAGAGTCCAAAAGTCTGTTCTGTACATCTGTGTCTCTTTTGCTGTCTCGCATACAGGGTTATCATTACCATCTTTCTAAATTCCATATATATGTGTTAGTATACTGTATTGGTGTTTTTCTTTCTGGCTTACTTCACTCTGTATAATCGGCTCCAGTTTCATCCACCTCATTAGAACTGATTCAAATGTATTCTTTTTAATGGCTGAGTAATATCCCATTGTGTATATGTACCACAGCTTTCTTATCCATTCATCTGCTGATGGACATCTAGGTTGCTTCCATGTACTGGTTATTATAAACAGTGCTGCAATGAACACTGAGGTACATGTGTCTCTTTCGATTCTGGTTTCCTCAGTGTGTATGCCCAGCAGTGGGATTGCTGGGTCATATGGCAGTTCTATTTCCAGTTTTTTAAGGAATCTCCACACTGTTCTCCACAGTGGCTGTACTAGGTGCATTCCCACCAACAGTGTAAGAGGGTTCCCTTTTCTCCACACCCTCTCCAGCATTTATTGCTTGTAGACTTTTGGATCACAGCCATTCTGACTGGCGTGAAATGGTACTTCATTGTGGTCTTGATTTGTATTTCTCTGATAATGAGTGATGTTGAGCATCTTTTCATGTGTTTGTTAGCCATCTATATGTCTTCTTTGGAGAAATGTCTATTTAGTTCTTTGGCCGATTTTTTGATTGGGTCATTTATTTTTCTGAAATTGAGCTGCATGAGTTGCTTGTATATTTTTGAGATTAGTTGTTTATCAGTTTCATTTGCTATTATTTTCTCCCATTCCGAAGGCTGTCTTTTCACCTTGCTTATAGTTTCCTTTGTTGTGCAGAAGCTTTTAATTTTAATTAGGTCCCATTTGTTTATTTTTGCTTTTATTTCCAACATTCTGGGAGGTGGGTCATAGAGGATCCTGCTGTGATTTATGTCGGAGAGTGTTTTGCCTATGTCCTCCTCTAGGAGTTTTATCGTTTCTGGTCTTCCATTTAGATCTTTAATCCATTTTGAGTTTATTTTTGTGTATGGTGTTAGAAAGTGTTCTAGTTTCATTCTCTTACAAGTGGTTGACCAGTTTTCCCAGCACCACTTGTTAAAGAGATTGTCTTTAATCCATTGTATATTTTTGCCTCCTTTCTCGAAGATAAGGTGTCCATAGGTGTGTGGATTTATCTCTGGGCTTTCTATTCTGTTCCATTGATCTATATTTCTGTCTTTGTGCCATAACCATATTGTCTTGATGATTGTGGCTTTGTAGTAGAGCCTGAAGTCAGGCAGGTTGATTCCTCCCATTCCATTCTTCTTTCTCAAGATTGCTTTGGCTATTTGAGGTTTTTTGTATTTCCATACAAATTGTGAAATTATTTGTTCTGGCTCTGTGAAAAATACCGCTGGTAGCCTGATAGGGATTCCATTGAATCTGTAGATTGCTTTGGGTAGTATATTCATTTTCACTATATTGATTCTTCCAATCCATGAACATGGTATATTTCTCCATTTATTAGTGTCCTCTTTGATTTCTTTCATCAGTGTTTTATAATTTTCTATATATAGGTCTTTAGTTTCTTTAGGTAGATATATTCCTAAGTATTTTATTCTTTTTGTTGCAATGGTGAATGGAATTGTTTCCTTAATTTCTTTTTCTGCTTTCTCATTATTAGTGTATAGGAATGCAAGGGATTTCTGTGTGTTGATTATATATCCCACAACTTTACTATATTCATTGATTAGCTCTAGTAATTTTCTGGAGGAGTCTTTAGGGTTTTCCATGTAGAGGATCATGTCATCTGCAAACAGTGAGAGTTTTACTTCTTCTTTTCCAATTTGGATTCCTTTTATTTCTTTTTCTGCTCTGATTGCTGTGGCCAAAACTATGTTGAATAGTAGCAGTGAAAGTGGGCACCCTTGTCTTGTTCCTGACTTTAGGGTAAATGCTTTCAGTTTTTCACCATTGAGGATAATGTTTGCTGTGGGTTTGTCATATATAGCTTTCATTATGTTGAGGTATGTTCCTTCTATGCCTGCTTTCTGGAGAGTTTTTATCATAAATGGATGTTGAATTTTGTCAAAGGCTTTCTCTGCATCTATTGAGATAATCATATGGCTTTTATTTTTCAATTTGTTAATGTGGTGAATTACACTGATTGATTTGCAGATATTGAAGAATCCTTGCATCCCTGGGATAAAGCCCACCTGGTCATGATGTATGATCTTTTTAATGTGTTGTTGGATTCTGATTGCTAGAATTTTGTTAAGGATTTTTGCATCTATGTTCATCAGTGATATTGGCCTGTAGTTTTCTTTTTTTGTGGCATCTTTGTCAGGTTTTGGTATTAGGGTGATGGTGGCCTCATAGAATGAGTTTGTAAGTTTACCTTCCTCTGCAATTTTCTGGAAGAGTTTGAGTAGGATAGGTGTTAGCTCTTCTCGAAATTTTTGGTAGAATTCAGCTGTGAAGCCATCTGGACCTGGGCTTTTGTTTGCTGGAAGATTTCTGATTACAGTTTCAATTTCCGTGATGGGTCTGTTAAGATTTTCTATTTCTTTCTGGTTCAGTTTTGGAAAGTTGTACTTTTCTAAGAATTTGTCCATTTCTTCCACGTTGTCCATTTTATTGGCATATAACTGCTGATAGTAGTCTCTTATGATCCTTTGGATTTCTGTGTTGTCTGTTGTGATCTCTCCATTTTCATTTCTAATTTTATTGATTTGATTTTTCTCCCTTTGTTTCTTGATGAGTCTGGCTAATGGTCTGTCAATTTTATTTATCCTTTCAAAGAACCAGCTTTTGGCTTTGTTGATTTTTGCTATGGTCTCTTTTGTTTCTTTTGCATTTATTTCTGCCCTAATTTTTAAGATTTCTTTCCTTCTACTAACCCTGGGGTTATCCATTTCTTCCTTTTCTAGTTGCTTTAGGTGTAGAGTTAGGTTATTTATTTGACTTTTTTCTTGTTTCTTGAGGTATGCCTGTATTGCTATGAACCTTCCCCTTAGCACTGCTTTTACAGTGTCCCACAGGTTTTGGGTTGTTGTGTTTTCATTTTCATTCGTTTCTATGCATATTTGATTTCTTTTTTTATTTCTTCTGTGAGTTGTTAGTTATTCAGTAGCGTGTTGTTCAGCCTCCATATTTTGGAATTTTTAATAGTTTTTCTCCTGTAATTGAGATCTAATCTTAATGCGTTATGGTCAGAAAAGATGCTTGGAATGATTTCAGGTTTTTTGAATTTACCAAGGCTAGATTTATGGCCCAGGATGTGATCTATCCTGGAGAAGGTTCCATGAGCACTTGAGGAAAAGGTGAAATTCATTGTTTTGGGGTGAAATGTCCTATAGATATCAATTAGGTTCAACTGGTCTATTGTACCATTTAAAGTTTGTGTTTCTTTGTTAATTTTCTGTTTAGTTGGTCTGTCCATAGGTGTGAGTGGGGTATTAAAGTCTCCCACTATTATTGTGTTATTGTTAATTTCCCCTTTCATACTTGTTAGCATTTGTCTTACATATTGCAGTGCCCCTATGTTGGGTGCATATATATTTATAATTGTTATATCTTCTTCTTGGATTGATCCTTTGATCATTATGTATTGTCCTTCTTTGTCTCTTTTCACAGCCTTTGTTTTAATGTCTATTTTATCTGATATGAGGATTGCTATTCCTGCTTTCTTTTGGTCTCTATTTGCGTGGAATATCTTTTTCCAGCCCTTCACTTTCAGTCTGTATGTGTCCCTTGTTTTGAGGTGGGTCTCTTGTAGACAACATATATAAGGGTCTTGTTTTTTTATCCATTCAGACAGTCTTTGTCTTTTGGTTGGGGCATTCAACCCATTTACGTTTAAGGTAATTATTGATAAGTATGATCCCATTGCCATTTACTTTATTGTTTTTGGTTCAGGTTTATACACCCGTTTTGTGTTTCCTGTCTAGAGAATATCCTTTAGCATTTGTTGGAGAGCTGGTTTGGTGGTGCTGAATTCTCTCAGCTTTTGCTTGTCTGTAAAGCTTTTGATTTCTCCTTCATATTTGAATGAGATCCTTGCTGGGTACAGTAATCTGGGCTGTAGGTTATTTTCTTTCATCACTTTAGGTATGTCTTGCCATTCCCTCCTGGCCTGAAGAGTTTCTATTGAAAGATCAGCTGTTATCCTTATGGGAATCCCCTTGTGTGTTATTTGTTGTTTTTCCCTTTTTGCTTTTAATATTTGTTCTTTGGGTTTGATCTTTGTTAATTTGATTAATATGTATCTTGGGGTGTTTCGCCTTGTGTTTATCCTGTTTGGGACTCTCTGGGTTTCTTGGACTTGGGTCGCTATTTCCTTCCCCATTTTAGGGAAGTTTTCAACGATTATCTCCTCAAGTATTTTCTCATGGTCTTTCTTTTTGTCTTCTTCTTCTGGGACTCCAATGTTGGAGTGTTTCATATTGTCCTGGAGGTCTCTGAGATTGCCCTCATTTCTTTTAATTCGTTTTTCTTTTTTCCTCTCTGATTCATTTATTTCTACCATTCTCTCTTCTATTTCACTAATCATATCTTCTGCCTCTGTTATTCTACTATTTGTTACCTCCAGAGTGTTTCTGATCTCATTTATTGCATTATTCATTATATATTGACTCTTTTTTATTTCTTCTAGTTCCTTGTTAAACCTTTTTTGCATCTTCTCAATCCTTGTCTCCAGGCTATTTATCTGTGATTCCATTTGTATTTCAAGATTTTGGATCATTTTCACTATCATTAATCGAAATTATTTATCAGATAGATTCCCTATCTCTTCCTCTTTTGTTTGGTTTGATGGGCATTTATCCTGTTCCTTTATCTGCTTGGTATTCCTCTGTCTCTTCATCTTGTTTATATTGCTGTGTTTGGGGTGGCCTTTCTGTATTCTGGCAGTTTGTGGAATTCTCTTTATTATGGAGTTTCCTCGCTGTGGGTGGGGTTGTATCAGTGGCTTGTCAAGGTTTCTTGGTTGGTGTTCTGGTGGGTGGAGCTGGATTTCTTCTCTCTGGAGTGCAATGAAGTGTCCAGTAATGATTTATGAGATGTCACTGGTTTTGGAGTAACTTTGAGCTGCCTGTATATTGAAGTTCAGGGCTGTGTTCCTGTGTTGCTGGAGAATTTGTGTGGTATGTCTTGCTCTGGAACTTGTTGGCCCTTGGGTGGTGCTTGGTTTCAGTGTAAGTATGGAGGCGTTTGATGAGCTCCTATCAATTAATATTCCCTGGAGTCAGGAGTTCTCTGATGTTCTCAGGATTTGGACTTAAGCCTCCTGCTTCTGGTTTTCAGTTTTATTTTTACCTTAGTCTCAAGACTTCTTCTATACTGCACCGTTGATAAAACATCTAGGTTAAAGATGAAAAGTTTCTCCACATTGAGGGACACCCAGAGAAGTTCACAGAGTTACATGGTGAAGAGAAGAGGGAGGGGGGAGTTAGAGGTGACCCTAACGAGATGAGGTGGAATCAAAAGAGGAGAGAGAAAGCTAGGCAGTAATCACTTCCTTATGTGAGCTCCACAGTCTGGACCACTCAGAGATGTTCATGGAGTTATACAGAGAAGAGGAGAGGGAGAAAGAAGACAGAGGTGGCCAGGAGGATAAAAGAGGGGAAAAAAAGGGAAGAGACAGATCCAGCCTGTAATCATTTCCCTAAGTGTTTTCCACGATCTGGAACACAGAGATTCACAGAGTTGGGTAGAGAAGAGAAGGGGGAGGGAGGAGACAGAGGTGACCTGGTGGAGAAAAAGGATAGTCCAAAGGAGAAGAGAGCAGTCAAGCCAGTAATCTCACTCTCAAGTAAAAATGAGTACAGAAAATTGGGTTTTTGAACATACAAAATTGATAACAAATACCAAAAAGCAAAGATTAAAAATCTAGAGTAGAGGTTGGATTTTCAAAAATACAATATTAAAGAAAAGAAGAAGAAAACCAAAGTCACAAGAATTATTAAAAATATATATATATATGAAGTTTGCTTTAAAAGTAGGGTCTTTTTTTTAAAGTAATAGTAGGTTATAAAAATGAAAATTAAAGGAGAAATAGAGGACTTAAAAATTTAAAAAGTTGGAAAAAAAGAAGAAAAAGAAAAGAAAAAACAAACAAACAAAAGAAGAATGATCATAAAAATAGTAAAGATATAACTAGGACTTTCTCTGGTGTTGTTGTGGGCAGTGTGGGGTCAGTTCATTTTCGGATAGTTCCTTGGTCCAGCTTATATTTCTCAAGATCTATAGGCCCCTTCCTATGTAGTCGGTACTAATGACAGGGTTTTAATCTATTTCACCTGTCACTTACAAGGTGGTTCCCTCTGTTTTAGCTTCTTCTGTATGCTGGTCTCTTCAGTGTCTGATTTCCACCCTGACACAAGGCAGGCGGTGGTGGACACATTTTTTTAAGGCTCACTTGTTCAGTTGCGCTGTGGGGAGGGAAGGATGCTGCAAACAAATACCACTGGCACGTGCTCGCAGTGTCTCATACACGCTGGGCCTGCCCCTGCTCATGGCGCACACAGCTCAGGCTCTAGGTTGTTCTGCCGGGAACCATCTGAGACCGGCTCTGGGCTGCATGCTCCTCCCAGGTCTAAGCCGCTCAGGCACTCAGGTAGTCCTCAGAGGCGCAGACTCAGTTGGCCCTGCGTTTTGTGCCCTTCCTGGGTCCGAGTAGCTCACGTGTTTGGCAAGCGTGGTCGCTGCAACTTATTGCCTCTCCCGTCCCTACTGCTCAGTTTTCTGGGTGTACAACTGATGCATCTTCTCAGGCAGATGATGACTGTTTTTGAAGACAATGAGCTGCTTTTCTGGGTGCCTGATGTCCTCTGCTGGCATTCAGAAGTTGTTTTGTGGAATTTACTCAGCGTTGAAATGTTCTTTTGATGAATTTGTAGGGGAGAAAGTGGTCTCCCCGTCCTATTCCTCCATCTTAGGAGTGCCCCCTGAGGTTTTTCTTGTTTCATGATTTAGGCATGTATTGGGCTTCATTGGTGGCTCCGATGGTAAAGAATCTGCCTGCAATGCAGAGACCCAAGTTCAATCCTTAGGTTGGGAAGATACCCTGGAGAAGGGAATGGTTACCCACTCCAGTATTCTTGCCTGAATAATTCCATGGACAGAGGAGTCTGGTGGGCTACAGTCCATGGGGTTGCAGAATGTTGGACACAACTGAGCAACTAACATGTCACTTTACTTCATACTGTTAAGATTGAAAATGATGCTTGATATAATTTCTATCTCCTTAAATTTTCTGAGACTTATTTTGAGGACTAGCATGTGATCTATTCTAGAGAATATACTATGTACACGTGAAAAGAATATAGATTCTGCTGTTTTTGGATGGAATCTCTTTTAGACGTCTATTAAGTCCAAGTGATCTAACATGCCATTTAAGGCCACTGTTTCCTTATTAATTTTTTGCTGTATGATCTATTTATTTAAATGACATGTTAAAATCCTCTATGATTATTGTATTACTGTCAGTTTCTCCTTTTATTTGTTATTTGCTTTATATATTTAGTTGCTCCTATATTAGATACATATATGTTTGTGAATGTTATAGACTCTTCTTGGATTGATCTGTTTATCATTATATAATGCTCTACCTTGTCATTAATTATAGACTTTGTTTTAAAGTCTACTTTGTCTTATATGAGGGCTACTACCCCAGCTTTCTTACATTTGCATGGAATATCTTTTTCCATACTCACTTTCAGATTCTGTGTGTCTTTAGTTCTGAAGTGATTCTCTTGCAGGCAGCATATAGATGGGTCTTATTTTTCTTTAAATCCATTCAAGCATCCTCTGTCTTTTGATAGGAGCATTTATCCCATTGTTATTTAAAGTAGCTATTGATAGATATGTACTTGTCACTATTTTGTTATTTGCTTTCTGGTTGTTTTGTAGTTTTTCTGTGTTCTTTTTTTCTTCTTCTAGTAACTTCCCAGCTGAGCACTGAAGAATTGATGCTTTTGAATTGTGCTGTTGGAGAAGACTCTCGAGGTCTTCTGGACAGCAAGGAGATCCAACCAGTCCATGCTAAAGGAAATCAGTCCTCAGTGCTCATTGGTAGAACTGATTTTGAAGCTGAAATTCCAATGCTTTGGCCAACTGATGTGAACATCTGACTGATTTGAAAAGACCCTGATGCTGGGAAAGATTGACGGCAGGTGGAGAAGGGGACAACAGAGGATGAGATGATTGGATGGCATCACCGACTCAGTGGACATGGGTTTGGTTGGACTCCGGGAGTTGTTGATGGACAGGGAGGCCTGGCATGCTGCTGTTCATGCAGTCGCAAAGAGTCGGACATGACAGAGACTAAACTGAACTTGTGATTTTATTTTATTTAGTATTATATTTGTGTTTATTTCTCACTAATTTTTGTGTTTCTGTTGTAGGTTTTTCATTTGTAGTTTATCATGGGGTTTATATATGTTGACCTATAGCGTTATCTGCTTGTTTTAAACTTATAATCATTTAAGTTAAAACACATTTTAAAAGATCTACATTTTTACTTCATCCTTGCAAGTTTTGTGTTTTTGATGTCATTTTTAACATCTTCATGTTTTTTAACTGCTTATTGCATTTATAGTTGATTTTATAATTTTTATTCTTTTAGCCCTCATACTAGCTTATTTAAGTTATTCATCACTGCCTTTACTATATATTTGTCTTTCAGTGCAGTTCAGTTGCTCGGTCGTGTCCAACTCTTTGCGACCCACGAATTGCAGCAGGCCAGGCCTCCCTGTCCAGCACCAACTCCCGGAGTTCACCCAAACTCATGTCTATTGAGTCAGTAATGTCATCCAGCCATCTCATCCTCTGTCGTCCCCTTCTCCTCCTGCCCCAAATCCCTCCCAGCATCAGAGTCTTTTCCAATGAGTCAACTCTTCGCATGAGATGGCCAAAGTACTGGAGTTTCACTTTAGCATCACTTCTTCACATGAACACCCAGGACTGATCTCATTTAGAATGGACTGGTTGGAACTCCTTGCAGTCCAAGGGACTCTCAAGAGTCTTCTCCAACACCACAGTTCAAAAGCATCAATTCTTCAGAGCTCAGCTTTCTTCACAGTCCAACTCTCACATCCATACATGACTACTGGAAAAACAATAGCCTTGACTAGATGGACCTTTGTTGGCAAAGTAATGTCTCTGCTTTTCAATATGCTATCTAGGTTGGTCATAACTTTTCTTCCAAGGAGTAAGCGTCTTTTAATTTCATGGCTGCAGTCAAACATCTGCAGTGATTTTGGACCCCCCAAAAATAAAGTCTGACACTGTTTCCCCATCTATTTCCCATGAAGTGATGGGACCAAATGCCATGATCTTCATTTTCTGAATGTTGAGCTTTAAGCCAACTTTTTCACTCTCCTCTTTCACTCGCATCAAGAGGCTTTTTGTTCCTCTTCACTTTCTGCCGTAAGAGTGGTGTCATCCACATATCTGAGGTGATTGATATTTCTTCTGGCAATCTTGATTCCAGCTTGTGCTTCTTCCAGCCCAGCGTTTCTCATGATGCACTCTGCACATAAGTTAAATAAGCAGGGTGACAATATACAGCCTTGACATACTCCTTTCCCATTTTGGAACCAGTCTGTTGTTCCAGGTCCAGTTCTAACTGTTGTTTCCTGACCTGCATATAGGTTTCTCAAGAGGCAGGTCAAGTGGTCTGGTATTCCCATCTCTTTCAGAATTTTTCACAGTTATTGTGATCCACACAGTCAAAGGCTTTGGCATAGTCAATAAAGCAGAAATAGATGGTTTTCTGGAACTCTCTTGCTTTTTCCATGATCCAGCAGATGTTGGCAATTTGAACTCTGGTTCCTCTACCTTTTCTAAAACCAGCTTGAACATCTGGAAGTTCACAGTTCACATATTGCTGAAGCCTGGCTTAGAGAATTTTGAGCATTACTTTACTAACATGTGGGATGAGTGCAATTGTGCGGTAGTCTGAGTATTCTTTGGCATTGCCTTTCTTTTGGTTTGGGATGAAAACTGACCTTTTCCAGTCCTGTGGCCACTGCTGAGTTTTCCAAATTTGCGGGCATATTGAGTGCATCACTTTCACAGCATCATCTTCTAGGATTTGAAATAGCTCAGCTGGAATTCCATCCCTCCTCTAGCTTTGTTCATAGTGATGCTTTCTAAGGCCCACTTGACTTCACATTCCAGGATGTCTGGCTCTAGGTGAGTTGATCACACCATCGTGATTATCTGGGTCGTGAAGATCTTTTTTGTACAATTCTGTGTATTCTTGCCACCACTTCTTAATATCTTCTGCTTCTGTTAGGTCCAGACCATTTCTGTCCTTTATCGAGCCCATTTTGCATGAAATGTTCCCTTGGTATCTCTAATTTTCTTGAAGAGATCTCTAGTCTTTCCCATTCTGTTGTTTTCCTCTATTTCTTTGCATTGATCACTGAAGAAGGCTTTCTTATGTCTCCTTGCTATTCTTCAGAACTCTGCATTCAGATGCCAATATCTTTCCTTTTAACCTCTCTTCTTTTCAAAGCTATTTGTAAGGCCTCCCCAGACAGCCATTTTGCTTTATTGCATTTCTTTTCCATGAGGATGGTCTTGATTTCTGTCTCCTGTATAATGTCATGAACCTCATTCCAGAGTTCCTCAGGCACTCTGTCTATCAAATCTAGTCCCTTAAATCTATTTCTCACTTCCACTGTATAATCATAAGGAATTTGATTTAGGTCATACCTGAATGGTCTAGTGGTTTTCCCTACTTTCTTCAATTTAATTCTGAATTTGGCAATAAGGAGTTCATGATCTGAGCCACAGTCAGCTCCCAGTCTTGTTTTTGCTGACTGTATAGAGCTTCTCCATTTTTGGCTGCAAAGAATATAATCAATATGATTTCAGTGTTGACCATCTGGTGATATCCATGTGTAGAGTCTTCAGTAGAATTTTTCCTCCCTATGTTTTCTTGTTTCAGCCTTTTCTTTTTCACTTAAAGAAAACCCTTTAACATTGCTTATACGGTTGGTTTAGTATTGATGAACTTTTTTTTTTTTACTTGTATGGGAAATCTTTATTTCTACTTCAGTTCTGGATGATAATATTATTGGGTATCCTAGGTTTTAGGTTTTTTTCCTTTCAGTACTTTAAAATATATCATGGCACTCCCTTCTGGCCTGCAAAGGTTTTGCTGAAAAATCACTCAATAATCTTATGGGGCATCCCTTGTATATAACTCTTTGTTTTTCCCAGTTGCCTTTAAAATTCTCTTTAGCTTTTGTCATTTCTATTATGTCTTGGTGTGAATCTTTTGGGGTTCATCTTGTTTGGGCCTCACTATGTTTCCTGAAACTGGGTATCTGTTTGCTTCTTTAGGTTAGGGAAATTTTCAGCTATAATTTCATCAAATACATTTTTTAACCCCTTTCTATTTCTCTTTTTCTTCTGGGACCCCAATGACATGAATGTTAGTATGCTTGATGTCATTCCAGAGGTTTCTTAAACTATTCTCATTTTTAAAAATCTGCTGTTTTGACTAGATGATTTCCACTATTTTATCTTCTGGATTATTTATGCATTCTTGTGTATCACCTAATCTGCTATTAATTCCTTCTCATGTATCTTTCATTTGAGTTATTGTGTTCTACAGCTCTGACTTGTTCTTTTTTTATATTGTATATGTCTTTGTTGAAGTTCTCACTGTGTTCATCTAATCTTTTCCCAAGTTCAGTTAGCATTATTATTACTATGGCTTTGAACTCTTAATCAGGTAAATTATTTATCTCTGTTTCACTCAGTTTTTTCCAGAGGTTTTATCTTATTCTTCTCTTTGGAACATATTCCTTTGTGTTCTCATTGTGTTTAACTTTCTCTCTTTGTGTCTATTAAATCAGGTAAAACATCTACCTGTCTGGGTCATGAAGGCATGTCCTTGAATTGGAGCATCCATATGTAGTCTTCATGTGCCCTGTGGTTCAGTGAGAGGGCTAGATCTGGAGTGAGCACAGGCTGTATTTTCCCCCAGGGTGTGTGTTGGCAACTTCTGACTTGATGAGAAGTAGGGCTGGATTCAGAGGGGCTGGACTCATATCCATTGTGAAAGAGGGTTTCTTGAATTTTAGCCTACCACAGCTGTGTGACCCAAGACCTTTAAAGTCACATATTTTCTCTTTGTAATAAGTGTAATAATTCCTTCTCCATATACCTCACCACAAACTCAACTATAGTGAATTTGTTCTGTAAAATGAATTTCTCATCATAATTAAAATATTTTTTACTAAATAAAGTTTTACACTGACTGAGTAGCATCTTAGGGGCTTCCTAGGTGGCACCAGTGGCAAAGAACCTATCTGCCAATGCAGGATACTTAAGAGACAGAGATTCAATCCCTGGGTAGGAAGATTCCCTGGAGGAGGGCATAGCAACCCAATCCAGTATTCTTGCCTGGAGAATTCCATGGACAGAGGAGCCTAGCAGGCTACAGTCCATAGGGTCACACAGAGTTGGACACGACAGAAGCGACTTAGCAAGGCACTGCACAGTAGCATCTTGGAGATCTTGAAGGCATGGAGAATACTTGAAACTTTACCTAGTTTACTTTGGTAGCTATACTATATACTGTCTTATATACAGACCTAAAGATCAATGAATGAGCTTTAGATATGAAATAAAAGTAATTTATTTTATTCCCTTTTCTGCAAGAAAAATAATTTTCTGTATTCTGGCCTTACTCCAAGTTGTGAAAGTGTCACTGGATGTAGGAAATCAATCCTTAGAAGTAGGCACTAAAATAATACAACATCTAAGAATATCAGGTAAATAGCAGAGATGAAATTTAAAATGCTTTTCATAAAGATTCTACTTTATATTTAGCTAAGTAATATATGGAAAAATACTGAAGTGATTACCACCACTGTTACTGCAAAGACTGATGCTTGGGCAATACCTACAGTGGAATTAAATTAATGGAATTGATTTGTAGATTCATTTTTTTCAAAAAAGTTGCCTTTGGAGAAAAATACAAATTTTCCCTTAATTTTCAAAATTTTCCCATAAATATTACCTATGTCTAATTGACTTCCTGCTATTGAACCCATGTTTCTAGAACAGATCAAGACTTGATTATTAGACATTTCATACTTTCTTAGAAAAACACAGTGATGAAAGCAAAGCTGGTAGCCCTTTATATGTAAGAAAAAACATTTAATGGATGCTTATTACATGCCAAATCTTGGCTAATCACTTTACATATGTTGGCTAATTTAATTACTCAAAAGAACAATATAGGTATTACTGCTGTCATATTTTTGCATATAGGTTCTGAGGGATTATATAACTTGTTCAAAGTCACATAGATGATAAGTGTGGACCTGAACTAGAACCCAGAGTGTCCAAAGTATTTTCTCTCTAGATTCTTCATTTTTCATGAAATGTGCTGAGTGGCACTCTTGACTGCCTGTCTTTTCATCACTGCCATTTGATTTCATTTTGCTGTTCAACAACTTGTATGCTTAGGAGATATTTAATTCTACAGGGGAGCAATGGGTCTTTTTCTCCTCACTTCAACCTTATTTTCATGGATAGATGGTTGTGAAAAACTAGGGAAAATGGAGATAATGAGAAGCTCAAGGTATATATTCTATGTGTTAGAATAAAAGAAAAAGAATTTTATTATAGTCACAGCCCCATTGTGATTCTGAGAAATATTATTACTAAATAGAAAAGAGAAAGCATGTACTTTGTAATATTTTCATGTTTTCTCTGTTCTAAAAATCTAGATTTTTTTTGTTTACAATGGAACCAAACCAAAGTCAATACAGTGCAAAAATAATAATTATGTGTGTGTGTATGCATATATATATATGTACAGCTGACCCTTAAACAGCAAAGGTTTTAACTTCACTGGTTCACTTATCTGTGGAGTTTTTTATAGTATATACTACAGTACTACACAATCCACAGTTGATTGAATCTGTGGATGTAGAACTGCTGAGGTAAAAGCTGGATAATTGACTGCAAGGAAGGCTGGCACCTCTAAACCCCTATGTTGTTCAGGGGTCAACTGCATATATATATGCAGTATACATATATAACTGTAAATATATATTACAGGGTCAACTGTAAATATATATTTATATTTATATTCCTATTCCGTTCAGTTCAGTCACTTAGTCATGTTCAACTCTTTGCAACCCCATGAACTGAAGCACACCAGGCTTCCCTGTCCATCACCAACTTTCGGAGCATGCTCAAACTCATGTCCATTGAGTAGCCAGTGATGCCATCCAACCATATCAACCTCTGTCAACCCCTTCTCCTCCTGCCTTCAGTCTTTCCCAGCATCAGGGTCCTTTCCAGTGAATCAGTTCTTCATATCAGGTGGCCAAAGTATTGTAGTTTCAGCTTCAGCATCAGTCCTTCCAATGAACACCCAGGACTGATCACCTTTAGGATTGACTGGTTGGATCTCCTTGCAGTCCAAGGGACTCTCAAGAGTCTTCTCCAATACCACAGTTCAAAAGCATCAGTTTTTCAGCACTCAGCTTTTTTTATGGTCCAACTCTCACATCCATACATGACTACCAGAAAAACCATAACTTTGACTAGATGGACCTTTGTTGGCAAAGTAATATCTCTGCTTTTGAATATGCTGTCTAGGTTGGCCATAACTTTTCTTCCAAAGAGCAAGCCTCTTTTAATTTCATGGCTGCAGTCACCATCTGCAGTGATTTTGGAGCCCCCCAAAATAAAGTCTGTCACTGTTTCCATTGTTTCCCCATCTATTTGCCATGAAGTGATGGAACCAGATGCCATGATCTTAGTTTTCTGAATATTGAGTTTTAAGCCAGCCTTTCACTCTCCTCTTTCACTTTAATCAAGAAGCTCTTCAGTTCTTCTTCACTTTCTGCCATAAGTGTGGTGTCCTCTGCATATCTGAGGTTATTGATATTTCTCCCAGCAATCTTGATTCCAGTTTGTGCTTCATCTAGCCTGGCATTTCACATGATGGACATGAGTCTGAGTGAACTCCGGGAGTTGGTGATGGACAGGGAGGCCTGGCGTGCTGCGATTCATGGGGTCGCAAAGAGTCGGACACAACTGAGCAACTGAACTGAACTCTGCATACAAATCAAATAAGCAAGGTGACAATATACAGCCTTGATGAACTTTTCCAGTTTGGAACCAGTCTGTTGTTCCATGTCTAGTTCTATTTATTGCATCTTGACCTGGATACAGATTTCTCAGGAGGCAGGTCAGGTGGGGTATTCCAATCTCTTGAAGAATTTTCCACAGTTTGTTATCCACAGAGTCAAAGGCTTTGGGGTAGTCAATAAAGCAGAAGTAGATATTTTTCTGGAACTCTGTCCTTTCTATCGTCTAACAGATGCTGACAGTTTGATCTCCCATTCCTCTGCTTTTCCTAAATCCAGCTTGAACATCTGGAAGTTCTTGGTTCGCATACTGTTGAAGCCTCACTTGGAGAATTTTGAGCACAACTTTGCTGGCATGTGAGATGAGTGCAATTGTGCAGTAGTTTGATCATTCTTTGGCGTTGCCTTTCTTTGGGATTGGAATGAAAACTGACCCATTATTTAGATGTATCTATTGGTAGATAAGGTATGTAGGTACATTTTTATGTAGGTACATATGTAAGGTATGTTAAGGTACATTTGCTAGGATTGATGTGACAAGCTATATACCTTAGTTGAGGATGCGGAATTATTTATTGAACCTGATTCTAAAGTTCAAATTTATACTTGCAAGGAATTTAGTCTGAAATCTCATGTACAAATAGCAACAATAATATTGATAGCAGCTAATATTTAAGCAGCAATGCTTTGTGCCCCTCACAGTGCTCATTGCTTTATGTGTGTTCTCTCATTCTTACCTCCACAGGATAAATTAGGAACGTTCAGAAGTGGAGGCCTCTGGCAAAATCTCAGTGGCCACAATGACAATGCGTTGTTTTCTTTGTGTGCTCCTTGTCCCCCCTTCTGCCCCACACAGCCTTAGATAAAGGTCTTGAAGAAAAATGTCCTTCTGCCACTATTTTTGTACTAAGTAGCAGTCAGATTTATTGGGGCCTATTGTGGCCATTAGCTATGCACTTGACCTTGGTATTCAGGTGTGTTACTGAAGTGTTACCTGCTTGTTTTTGCATGAATATTGTCAACCTAGATCCAGCCTCTCAATAAAACCTGCTAATAACCTGCAGTGATGAGAGTTCTGTTATTGGCTTCCAAGGACAGTGACTTCCTGTAGGCAGGATAATTTGTCCTTCTAACCTAGCAGAAAAGGGTAGGACATAGATAGAAAATAAGCTTCCCTGGTGGCTCAGAGGTTAAAGCCTCTGCCTGGAATGCAGGAGCCCCAGGTTCGATCCCTGGGTTGGGAAGATCCCCTGGAGAAGGAAATGGCAACCCATTCCAGTACTCTTGCCTGGAGAATCCCATGGAGGGAGGAGCCTGGTAGGCTACAATCCATGGGGTTGCAAAGAGTTGGACACGACTTAGCGACTTCACTTTCTAGATAGAAAAATAGCAATTTCTTTGATGCATTCTAAGTACTTTCCCAATACCTTAGTACTTAGCTACAATGGAATGAATGACCAATCTGTGCATTAATATATTTCTGTACATCACCAACAAAGAAAGGTTGGTAGTGGATTCTTTTTAATTATAAAAATTCTTCGACTTATTCAATACTGCCAAATTGGTTGCACATCTATAGTGTGGTGGCACAAAAATAGTTTTTGTGTGACTTTGCAATCATTTGTGCAAAATAGTTTAAAAAAAAAAACAAAACCCTAACAAAGAACAAAGTGAAAGTCACTCTATTGTGTCCGACTCTTTGTGACTGCATGGACTGTACAATCAATGGAATTATCCAGGCCAAAATACTAGGGTCGGTAGCCATTCCCTTCTCCAGGGAATCTTCCCAACCCAGGGATTGAACCCATATCTCTTGCATTGCAGGCAGATTCTTTACATCTGAGCCACTAGGGATGCCAAATTGCTATCTTAGAAAACTTTAAACAAGCCAATAACTTGAGTTAACTCTGGTACCCACTGATGGAATTATTTGAATGACTGATTATTTCTTTTCTGGCTTCAGATCCTGAAGTAGGGAAGTTAGTATATAGCAGATTTATAGGAACTTTTCTTCCTCATGTCAAAGGGCATAGCACTGTTTCCAAGGACTGGGCACAGAATGCCCAAAGTAGGGCTTGACTTAGCAGAGCCAGAAGACTGGTTTCTATCAGAAGCATAGAGAGAGGAGGTGGGACTTCACAGAAACTGATTTCACTTGCTAATCAAGTCATAGTTTGGGGTTTTAATCACAGTTATGACAACACTTAGCTCTGTGCTCTGGCGAAAATCACTTTATTCTGTTATTCTTACCCTTGTGCATGCTGTGTGCTAAGTTGCTTCAGTTCTGTCTGACTCAGCAACTGCATGGACTGTAGCCTGCCAGGCTCCTCTGTCTATGGAATTCTCCAGGCAAGAATATTGGAGTGAGTTGCCATGCCCTCCTCCAGGGAATCTTCCCAACCCAGGGATCAAACCCACATATCCTACATTGGCAGGCAGGTTCTTTACCACTAATGCCACCTGGGAAGCCCACTCTTACCCTCACCATCTCTCAAATGAGTGAGTCTCATGAAATGACACCAAAGGCCTTTCTAACTTCAAGTCTAAGAGCTCTCACTCTGACCATTCACCTGCTGAAACCTTGTGTGGAATTCTGAGGATTAGTTTGTGAAGGTCTCTGAAGCATTTGTGAAAGTTTCAATTTAGAAAGTAACCAATTTTACATTGACTACACGAAGCCCGTTATGCATATTTTTGGAAGGGAAATGTGGGGCCACTTAATATTTTTTAACTAAAAGAATCCATTAGTTTGATCTTCAGTGTCATATTTTTCTTAAGAGGAACATGTAACTTTGTGAATGGAACATAGACCTTACATTACAAAGGCATCTTCATCAGTATTTTTGTCTGTATTACCTATATATGATGAAAGTCATTGGATGAAATGCTTTTTTGACATAAATGAGAAACTTAGCTTTTGTGGTTATGGAAAAAGTGACAAAAGATAGTAGTCAGAAAGGTCTGGCTCTTTTTCCCCTCTAAATAATTTGACTAGAAGTTCACACTTGCACATCTATAGAAGCTTTCATAAGCTTTTCTATGTTGACAGTAAATTCACATCTTTATACCACTTCCCACATTAAACTGAAATCTTGTCTTCCAAATAGCCTGTGAATTGTTGCCCACCACCATGTCTGTACACAGATGTGGGATATTTCTTGTGGAAGGACTTTAAATGGTACATACGATGTTTGTATATTTAGAAAGGTAGAATTCCTTAGTATATAAGTGACTGCTAAACACACACATATGACATCTCTTATGTGCAGGATTTTGACTGATGAAAAGCTTAACTCTGTTGTATCTATAATACTGAATGAAGCCTCACAGAGTTTGGGGGAAAATCATGCTCCTTGACAAATATTTTCAAGGGATAATAGCTGCTTTTCCAGTTGTAAAAGGCGAGCTGAAACCATCCTATAAGAAGAAACACTGGACCTAGTAAACCAACATTTTATACTTGGACAAGATACGCAAATTTAAACAGAGAATTTTTTTAAAAGACAAAAGTTTTTATTTTATTGTTTTTTAAAAAATATAAAGTCTTCACAGTAAAAGAAAAAATTAGTTGTTTTTTTCCCTCCTACAAGAGGTTTAGGACTGTATAGAGATAGTTACATACATGGGCATCTCAAATGAGAGGGCACCAAACGTACATGTAATTGGTTGCTTTTTTCTTTCCCTCGGCAGTCTGTAAAAAATGTGAAAATGCTCCTGCTTCTGCCTAGCCATTAAAAGGCAGTGCCTGCACCATACTGTGATTTGGGAGCTGAAGAAAATGGCCAGAACTGACTGATATCTGATAAACAGTAACAGGAGTCAGTTTATTGCACCAATCGTTAAATAATGGTGCTGATTATAAGGCTGCTAACTGCAGATGCTGTAATTGTCTGTCATAAATCTTAGTCATTTGTGACAGGAGCACAATGAAAGGGAGCATCTGCTTGAGGGCAAATGACTTCTGATAAATATCAGCTCTACGAAAATGTACTTGGATGTGTCTCAATATTTTGGAGAGCCATTCATGTTGCTTCCACAAATGTGAAGTTATTATTGGTTTGTATTGATTTTGCCACCCTTTTTTTTTAAAGAGACAGAGTGACTCAAGGTTGAGTTGAATAGCATCTCAGCTCTTTATCTGATCTACTCATTTCTCTCAAATGCATGTTTGAGTGAAAAAAAATAATTGCACTTTTTTTCAGTAGATTGCTGTTCAGAAACACAGCCTGGGAAATTCAATATGCAGCTATAAAAAAATAACAAAAGCCAGCATTTATTGAAGGAGGAGGGAAGGCTTTTGGATTTTTACAAAGGTTATTTTTTAGAAAAGATTTTAAGTCCTAAAGTGCCAATCTGTAATGAATTTTAACTGCATGAAAATGAATTACATATTCTATTATGCCTATAGAAAAATAGTGAATATTATCATATTCATTATAAAATTTACTCAAATAATAAAAACCCCATGTAACAAGGACTTTTAAGTTTAAAAAACTTAGAAAAGTTCATATCACATAGAACTAACAGCCACATCTTTAAAATAGCTGCCTTTTTCCTGAAATATTTATTTCATATTAAACATTTAGTTGCTACATCAAAGACATCTTAGAAAAAGTGCAAAGCAAATAGAGTGAGGAAATACACATTTCCTGATGTGGAAAATCAACCTTGTAATGAGCTCAGACTTACAAATGTGGTTTGAAGATGGTGAAAGTTATTAATAAGTGCAGGCTATATCTGTTTATGGCTGTTGATGATTATCAGAAATATGGGTCTCTTATCAGAAGTTTCCATATTAAGAAAGTAAAAGTTTTGCGATCTGTTCCATGTAATTGCTTAGTTTGGGAGAATCCAGCTGAAGTGGTACAGGGGTGGCTCAGGGTATAGGGCTGAGGGAATGTAAGGACACATCATGGAAGTGGGGGAATGCACTCAGAGAGGAAATCAGCAACTTTCTTGTGGGCTGCTTGGACTCTTTCTTCTAACTTCTTCTGCCTCTATTTACAGCTCAGTGCCTTAGGTTGAAATACTGGGATATAAAGTCATCCATACATCCATAGAACAGACTCTAGGTGATAGTATTTTTGGTTTCACCATCTTATTCACAAGATACACTTTTTCTAAAAAGTTATCTCAGACTTTTCATTCTGTTCTTGACTGCAGGACAACTTGTGCTCTTTGGAATCCCTAATAACTCTAATAATCATAGATATCAAGAGCTTCCTGGTAACAGCCAGGACGTGGGACTGTCTTTAATGAAGGATTCCCTTAAAAGGAAAAGTCTCTGGTATTATTATAACTAAACTTCCTGGGAGAATATCTGAAATATAGTGCTTTATAATGACCCTAATTTTCAAAAAGGCAGATTTGGACAGGTTAGGTAGCCTTCATTGGTATTTGAAGAAATAGAAAAAATAAGTCCTAAATTGCAACCTTTTAAAAGAACATGGGAGGAAGGGAGATATACAAAAAAAAACAGCATACTTTGGTATCAGATCAAACTATATTTGATTCTCAGCTCTACCAGGCAATTTTTAACCTTTATCATCTGCCATTTTTTTAAGAAAGACCATTTTTATTAACACTAGAGTTGTGAGGAAGATCTGTAGTATCTATAAACCATTTGGTACAGTGCTTGGCACAAAGAAGACATCCAATAAATGTTTATGAAGTGAAGTGAAGTGAAGTCGCTCAGTCATGTCTGACTCTTTGCGATCCCATGGACTGTAGCCCACCAGGCTCCTCCGTCCATGGGATTCTCCAGGCAAGAGTACTGGAATGGGTTGCCATTTCCTTCTCCAGGGGATCTTCCCAACCCAGGGATCAAACCTGGATCTCCTGCATTCCAGGCAGAGGCTTTAACCTCTGAGCCACCAGGGAAGCCAATAAATGTTTATAGCTATTCTTAATTATGATATTACTCATGGTGTATATTTACTAATTAATATTATATATTGCTGCTGCTAAGTTGCTTCAGTCGTGTCCGACTCTGAGCGACCCCATAGATGGCAGCCCACCAGGCTCCCCTGTCCCTGGGATTCTCCAGGCAAGAACACTGGAATGGGTTGCCATTTCCTTCTCCAATGCATGAAAGTGAAAAGTGAAAGTGAAGTCGTTCAGTTGTGTCTGACTCTTAGCGACCCCATGGACTGCAGCCTACCAGGCTCCTCCATCCATGGGATTTTCCAGGCAAGAGTACTGAAGTGTGTTGCCATTGCCTTCTCCAAATATGTTATATATTAGTAGCAATTATAAATTGTATATGCTTATCTGGACTTGCATTTGCTTGTCAGTCATCTCCTGATTTTGATATTATGATTTATCTTTTTCTTCTGGAAAGAAGCTGCTAGGAAACTTAGATAAATTGTGGATTTCTACTTTTATGGGTATATTCCTATGACTAAGTGAAAAGGTGAAGCAACTATAAGTTAAATACCTAAGTCTTATCCTACTGGGGTTGGAGATAACCAAAGGGATTCAGGGGAATAAGTTTTCTGACATTCATCCTTGCTTTCTCAGAGCTTGCTGTATTGTTGGATAGAAAAACTAGCAGATAATTATATATTAATTGCCTCATTTTTATTAAATAGTGTAATGTAATAAAGTGCTGGAATAATTGGAGAGAGGACCTGAGCGAGACTTTCAAGACCCAATGTGATTTGGATAAGTCTAGTCACCTGACTTGAGGGAGACCAACAGCATGAGTTGAAACATGAGATTGACATGGAATGAGTTTGATGTATTTGAGGGACTCATTGAAATAAAGCAGAGACTATATCTTGGAGCAGCATGGGAATAAATAAAGTTGAATTGGTGGTGGTGTTTGAGGTCTGGTTAGTAGTATTACCAGTTTTCTCTTTAATACCTAGCACTTATTAACTCTAATGTGCCAAGCATTAAACTAACTTTTTTCATACTTGATTTCAGTTATACTCAATGGCAAGCCCATGTGATAGATAATGTTATTAGTCCTAATCTTCAGGTAAGGAATTATAAATCAGTTTAGATGTGAGTCAGTATGGTATGATGGTAAAAAGCTTCATCACTATAACTGGACTGCCTGGGTTTGAATGTCAGCTTTATTAATTACCAGCTGTGTGACCTTGGGCAATTACTCATTCACTGTGTTTCTGTTTCCTTGTCAGTAATACAGGGATAATAACAGTACCCAGCTCATAGGATTATTGTAAGGATCCAATGAGTTAAGTTTACTTTTAGATATCCTTTGGAATATTACTCAGTATATAGTCACATGTTATATGTGTTTGCTCTTAAGTAAATAATGTACAGATATCAATTTTGTGGAAGAAACAGAATCACTATATGACTATTACTTATGTTGACCATTAGTTAAAGCTCAGAGGATAATATACATAAGTAATTTATATTCATTATAGAAAAAATAGAACATATAAATAAGAAAATTAAAAATATTTCTCATGCATAATCATTACTCTTTGTATGTTCTTTCAAAATGTGTATTTATGAATGTATTATATGACATGATTTTCACTTAATAACAATTAGAGTTTAGAAACATTTTCTATATAAAAATATAGCTACATTATATTTTTTAATGGTTAGTAATCCAATATAAACATATGGCATATAAAATTGAACTAATCACCTACCTTTATATGCTATTTCCAGTTTGTTTTTGCTATTAAAAACAGTGCTGCAGTTTATAGAATTTATAAAACTGTCTCCTTAGGATAATTCCTAGAAGTATAAGTCCTGACACAGAATTATTCCTATTTGTCGGATACACTATATTTATATATATAAATTTATATACACGCACACACATATATATATATTACCAAACAGCCCTACAGAAACTTTTTGATAATTTCCAGTTCAATCAACAGTGTACGAGAATTGTCATCTCCCATTACCTTTGCTAACACTGGTAATTGACCTCCTTTTAAATAGCTTTTAGTCTAACATATGAAATGGCATATCATCATTTGAAATTGCTTTATTATTACTAGTGACCATAAAACTTCCAATATGCTTCAGTTCAGTTCAGTTCAGTTGCTCGTCGTGTCCGACTCTTTGTGACCCCATGAATCGCAGCACGCCAGGCCTCCCTGTCCATCACCAAATCCCGGATTCACTCAGACTTGCGTCCATTGAGTCCGTGATGCCATCCAGCCATCTCATCCTCTGTCGTCCCCTTCTCCTCCTGCCCCCAATCCCTCCCAGCATCAGAGTCTTTTCCAATGAGTCAACTTTTTGCATGAGATGGCCAAAGTACTGGAGTTTCAGCTTTAGCATCATTCCTTCCAAAGAAATCCCAGGGCTGATCTCCTTCAGAATGGACTGGTTGAATCTCCTTTCAGTCCAAGAGATTTTCAAGAGTCTTCTCCAACACCACAGCTCAAAAGCATCAGTTCTTCAGTGCTCAGCCTTCTTCACAGTCCAACTCTCACATCCATACATGACCACTGGAAAAAACAGCCTTGACTAGATGGACCTTTGTTGGCAAAGCAATGTCCCTGCTTTTCAATATGCTATCAAGTTTGGTCATAACTTTTCTTCCAAGGAGTAAGTGTCTTTTAATTTCATGGATGCAGTCACCATCTGCAGTGATTTTGGAGCCCCAGAAAATAAAGTCTGACACTGTTTCCACTGTTTCCACATCTGTTTGCCATGAAGTGATGGGACTGGATGCCATGATCTTCATTTTCTGAATGTTGAGCTTTAAGCCAACTTTTCACTCTCCTCTTTCACTTTCATCTAGAGGCTTTTTTGTTCCTCTTCACTTTCTGCCATAAGAGTGGTGTCATCTGCATATCTGAGGTTATTGATATTTCTCCCGGCAATCTTGATTCCAGCTTGTGCTTCTTCCAGCCCAGTGTTTCTCATGATGCACTCTGCATATCAGTTAAATAAGCAGGGTGACAATATACAGCCTTGACGTACTCCTTTTCCTATTTGGAGCCAGTCTGTTGTTCCATGTCCAGTTCTAACTGTTGCTTCCTGACCCACATATGCTTACTTAGCAATTTTAAATAAATTTTCTATTAATATTATTTCCTCTCAATTTTTTTAAAGAAGTTTAAATTTTGTATTGAAAACAAATTTTCATGATTATGATAATAACCTTTTGTTTGGCATATTTAAAAAATATGTGTGTGAATATGCTTTGATTAAACTATGATAAGGGAAGAATGAATTTGGATCCACTGGAGAGACTTTTCCTAAATTTCAAACATAAGCATATTATACCCTTGCTTTAAAACCTTTGATAGCTTCCCTTTAGCATGGCATAAAGTCTGTAGTTTAAAACTTGGCATGTTGGTTCCACCATGACTTAGTTCAGTTGACTTTTCTCACCTCTTTCCCAGCCACACTCATGAACTGGTGGTATGCTAGGCCACAACAGCTTGTGAGAGCAGACTGTGCACATCTCTTCTCAGCTCCACATTTAGTGATGTCACAGTGTCATGCTGGTGGCTTGAAATCAGCCATGGAGAAGTATTTATACCATTTTACTATTCAGTCACCCAGTCATGTCTGACTCTTTGCAACCCCATGGACTGCAGCACACCAGGCCTCCTTGCCCCTCATCATTTCCCAAAGTTTGCCCAAGTTCATGTCCATTCCATTGGTGATGCCATCCAGCTATCTCATTCTCTGATGCCCTCTTCTCCTTCTGCCTTCAATCTTTCCCAGCATCAGGTACTTTTCCAATGAGTCAGCTGTTCACATCAGATGACCAAAATACTGGAGTTTCACCTTCAACATAAGTCCTTCCAGTGAGTATTCAGAGTTGATTTCCCTCAAGATTTACTGGTTTGATCTCCTTGCTGTCCAAGGGACTCTCAGGAGTCTTCTCCAGCACCATAGTTCAAAGGTATCAGTTCTTCAGTGCTCCTCCTTCTTTATTGTACAGCTCTCACAACCATACATAACCACTAGGAAGACCATAAACTTGACTGTATGAACCTTTGTCATCAGAATAATGTCTCTGCTTTTCAACACACTGTCTAGGTTTGTCATAGCTTTCCATAGACACCAGCAAACACTAGAAATTAGTTGGGTTTTTATTTTTTCTTCCAGAGACTCAATCATCGAATATTTATCAGCATTCCACTACATAATACCCTCAACTGTAGGTATCCTAAACATCTTAACATTTCTGATCCAGTGCACCACTGAGACATGTAAGCATCTCAGATAGGGTAGTAACCAGTTGCTCCTGCAAACCATTATTTGGTCAACATACATCAGTGTGTGGGAGAAGCAGAGAAGCAGG
This sequence comes from Capricornis sumatraensis, assembly GCF_032405125.1. Classification (NCBI taxonomy): domain Eukaryota; kingdom Metazoa; phylum Chordata; class Mammalia; order Artiodactyla; family Bovidae; genus Capricornis; species Capricornis sumatraensis. Next base: position 192,103,892 of record NC_091069.1, on the reverse strand, counting down.
CTCTCTAGTGGCAGGACTCTTGCCTTGTGCCTATGTTCTGACCAACTTGTTCTGCTCCAACATTGCCCACCCTTTATAATCACACAGAAAGTGAAAGTGAAGTTGTGTCTGACTCTTTGTGACCCCGTGGACTGTAGCCCACCAGGCTCCTCTGTACATGGGATTCTCCAGGCAAGAATACTGGAGTGGGTTGCCATTTCCTTCTCCAGGAGATCTTCCTGACCCAGGGATCGAACCCAGGTCTCCTGCATTGCAGGCAGACCCTTTAACCTCTGAGCCACCAGGGAAGCCCTAATCACACAGAATCTGCTGCTAATCAACCCATCCTTATGAAGTCTTAGGCCCACCCCTTGAGAGTCTTACCACTCCCTCATCCCCAGCTCAAGTAGCTTATCAGGGAAGTTCCTCTAACCATATACAGTCCCTTCCTTGAGAGCCATTCTGTTAAATATAGCTTTTTTCTGTCTTGTTTTAGTACCTCTTAAAGAATAGGATCTAAGACCATAGACTGGCTACCCCCACCTTTAATCTGAAGCTACCCTCAAGATAACTTTCTTCCCTACCTTGTGCCTAAGTACATGTGTTCTTGCTTCCTTTCACCTTCCCCTGCCCATCTGGTTGATAAGTTCCTTCTAACAGTAATCTCTTCCGTGTCTATAAGTCTTGATAGTAATAGGACTTATCACATGAGCCACTTTAAGCAGTAACTTTGTATCCATGAGTTTGAGCTAGCTCTAGGAGTTGGTGATGGACAGGGAAGCCTGGCATACTGCAGTCCATGGTGTTGCAAAGAGTCAGTCATGACTGAACGACTGAACTGACTGACTGTATCCTCATCAAAGAACCTTACATAGAAGGACTTAGATCATGCTTGGCTTTATAGATATTCTTGAGGAGATAGTGCCACTAAGGAAACATTTTATTAAGGTGAATATTGGCAGAAGTGTGCAAGATGACTGAAAGGAAAGAATTAAAATGGCCATTGTTAGGAAAACTGGATAGGGTATTGAAATTTTGTAGGGAAGATCATCTGGTCATGAGGGGGTAGTGAGCTCCTGGAGGTGGATGGTAGTAATGAGGACACAAAGAGCAGACAGACAGCAGAACTTAGTGAAAGGTGGCCTAAGAGAAGAAAAGCTGGACAAAATTTAAATATCTTCAAGCTTCTAATTTAGAAACAGACATGGAGTCATCTGTGTAAAACCATGAATTCGCAAGGAAGAGACATAAAAAGTAAAAGTAAAAAGTAAAAGTTGAGTATTAGAAAATTTTTGCATCTGGAAAAGGGGTACAGAAAAGGAGAAAGAGGAAAAATGATTAATGAACTAGAAAAAGAATCTAAAAATTGAAGTATCCTGAAACCTAAGGGAAGAGATTTTAAAAGAACAAATAAGGTTTTAAGTATTTTAAAATTAGTCAAAGGCAATAGAAAAAAATTGCAAACCATCACTACTGCAACAACCAAAAAACCAAAGGATAAAAGGACCTATATATATATACATATATATGTATATATGTATGTATGTATGTATGTATGTATGTATCATTGGTGTTGACAAGAAGATCTCTAGTAGCTTTGGAATTGACAGCCTCAGAAATAACTGAACAGTGGAAAGTCACTAGACCACAACTCAGTGAATCCAGTTCAAATTCCTGTGCCACCTACTGACTGTAATACCTTGGGTAAATGTCTTAATATCCCAGAAATTCAGTTTCTTTTATAAAGGGAAGATAATTATTGTCCTACTTATTTCACAGGGTTAGTGTGAGGTTCAAAAGACAAATGTTTATGAAAGTATTTTGAAAACTAAGTTTAATAAGAGTGTTAGTTTAATAAGAGTTACTTATTTCCATTACTATAGTCATGAAAATGTGTTAGTCACTCAATCGTGTCTGATTCTTTGTGACCCCATGGATTGTAGCCTGCCAGGCTCCTCTGTCCATGGGAGTTCTCCAGACAAGAATACTGGAGTGGGTAGCCATTCCCTTCTCCAGACTATTGTCATAACTGGAGCCAAATGAAAGGCAAGAAGGGTTAACATAATCCTAGGAGGGCTAATGTAAAGAAAGGTAAAGGATGAGAAGGGGAAGGAAGAGATTGAGCAGTACTAGAAGAAGGAATAGGGTAGAATGAAAACTTTATTTACTTTTGTTTGAAGCTGGGCGGGATTGGGGGCAGGAGGAGAAGGGGACGACAGAGGAAGAGATGGCTGGATGGCATCACTGACTCAATGGACGTGAGTCTGAGTGAACTCCGGGAGTTGGTGATGGACAGGGAGGCCTGGCATGCTGCGATTCATGGGGTCGCAAAGAGTCGGACATGACTGAGTGACTGAACTGAACTGAACTGAAGGCTCAGGAACCCTGAACATGGGTGAAGACACAGGGGGGGCACTTTCAATGTGGAGGAAGGATAATTGTGGGGATGGCACCCGGAGGAAATAAAGACTGTGATCTTTAGACATAAGGACAGACATCCCCTCCTCTGAGATTGGTAGGAAGGGTGAGACCTTGATATAAAGACATGTCAGGATGAAGACAGCATAAATAAAATTGGTCTTATAGAGCACTCTAACCATGTGCTCAAAGGATAAGGGAAGGGTGTCCAAGGAGGGTCAGGGAGAGAGTGACAGGATCTGGCTGGAGAATCAGATCTATCATAGCAGAAATACTGTTTGAACTCCTTCTATGATAGTATCTCCTTATGTTGGAAACAATTCCTTGAAAGGAATTGCGAAGTCTAACATCTATGATCTCAACCCCATGTAATCACTGACCATTAGCTTAGTCCAAGTAGCACAACATTGCCTAATAAGAAAAAGAGTTATTCAACTCCTCTGCAAGTTGAATTAGATAACAAATGTGATCATCTGATTTTCTGAACTGAAGATTTAAGTACATGGTTGGATACAAAATTTGTATATATTTTCCAGTTTTGAAAATCCATCTTAAAGGTGTGCTGGGGTCCGGCCCCGGTGGATCCAGGGTAATTCGAAGGGGAGACGGAGTAGGCATCCTAGGAAGAAACTTATTTAATTACAGATATATAGAGAGATTAGAAATGGATAGTGTAGTAGGAAAATTAGTGGAGAAAAGGATGCTGAATAACTTGGTTTACGTGGAATACCAATCACCACCTACATAGGCCACAGGCGTCTTTCCATTCTCCCGAAGGAGAAGAGGCACTGAGGCCTCCCTGGTCCGATCTTAGAAGCCCAGGCAAAATTAGCAGGCTTGGTGAGTACCCACGTACCAGATGGGAATTCAGCCAGAAGGGGAAAGAATGACATGGGGGAATCAGTCTTTCCAGAAACTGATCCCATTTCTTTATTTTTCAGGTTTGCTTATATACTTTTTGTTAGACATAGGGATGAATACAGAGTCACGCGGGGGTCAGCAGACCTGACCCTTGTCAAAATCAGGTGCTTCATATAAATGTATACAAAAGTCTTATAGGTTTTACATCATCTTCTGGCCATAAGGCCTGCTGACATTTTATGGCTCTTTCTGATAACGGTCAGTCAACTGGAAACTTATTTTTCCAGGGGTGATTTTTTCTTAGATCAAGCGCCACCCTCCAAATAAAGTTGCATTCCTATAGGGTGAGGGTGTAGTGGGTTACAATCAAGAAAGGAATTTACTTAGCTTAAGGTTTAACATGATTAATCTTAAAGGTTAACACTTATTTCTCCTATATGCTAGTTATATTCATTATAAGGGCAGGGAATATGGAGATTTAGCAGCAAATATTGGCTCAACAAATGAAAAACCCTTCACCAATATAATTTCTAATCACCCACTATACTATACTAATAATTTTCTAACTTCTCAAAAGAGTCTGTATTTAGAAAGTTTTAAAGCATCTCATGCCTCTCACGGTTGGGAGGCTGTAAACAATCACATGTGGCCGGACGAACCCACTCAGGCATGCTAGAGAACCTTCAGAGGAGTTTGTAAGTTGAAACACTCTTGTCACGCCCAGGAATTTTTATTAACTGGAGCTGCAAGTTAACTCCTTCTCCGAGAGAGGTGGTGATGGGGGAGAGCCCCTCATAAAGTCAGAGGTGTAGGTGAGAGCATAAAACAGACTCTGGTTTTGGGGGTAGATGCTCAGGAACAGGGGGTTTCCTGAGGCTCGATCCCGCCTTTGCGTATGCCGAAGCCTCCTTCCTCATGACCTTTGCCATGGGCGGAGTTCCTCATGCTGGCTCCCGGCAAAGGTGAACTTTGTACACTGAAATGTTGCATTCTCCAGGACATTTTCATGGTTTATAAGTTGAAAGGGAGAGTCATTTTGCAAATCAGGACTGTCTTAGAAATATGAATGATGTGATGCACATCTATGGTGACTTACATCTTGGATAACAAGGGACTCACATTACGATGTAAATGTGTAAGGTAGAGTTGAGATGGGATGAGAATATACCTCTATTCCAGCATGGTAATTGATTGGTGCTGAGTAGTGGTTTTTTGTGGAAGTAAGTGCCTTTTCCTCTGCCGTTTGCCCCTACCAGATGTTAAGGTAAAGAATCAATTATCTTTAAATACCACACAGATTCTGTTACTTCTCTTACAATAAAAAAAGAAGTTCTCCCGTCCTATGACTCGATCAAGTGTGGAAAAGGAAAAGTGAGAGGTTTACATGGTTTACTTTGTCAGGAGAGTGTGTAATTTCCTCGGTTCTGTCTCACCATAGCAAAAATTTGAAGCGATGGACAGACCAGTGTTATAGCTCAGTTTTATTTAGAAAGCAAAGGAAAATACATCCTCAAGGTGTGAGGCCGAGTCAGCCCAAAAGATGAGAAGAGAAGCCCCCGGCTCAATTCTTGCTCCTCTTTTTATATGTTTTTTTCCTCTTCCCCCTGGACCTGCCCTATGTAAACTGGGCTAGCCAGGAGGGCTGCTTGTTTTACCTGAGATCCTCGAACCTTCCTTTGTTCTATTTTCAGGGCTTTTCCCTTCTTTGTCTTTTAACCACCGCCACTCTGGATTCCTTTTTCCTATTCTAATTACCTAACAACTTCTTCTCTTGCCTGACTCTGGTTGACATCTGTGTTTGGGAATCCTACTATAACCCAGTGGTTCTCAAATTTAGCTTGTGACACATGATTATATTGAGATCAGTCCTGTGGTATGTTAACTACTTATTTAAAATGGCTAAAGTTGGGATAACTGTAAATAGTAAATTTTGACACATTAAACACTGTCCAAATTTATCCTATAATATTATTTCCTCATCACTTATATTCTGATATATAATTTCTTAGGCAGGCGAGAAACATTATGTTAAAGTTAGAATAATGGGAACATCCATGGAATTATACCACGTGAAAGTACCACTTGTCTGTGTGTCCAGAGAGAAAAAAAGTTGAGAACTGATGCTCTGGCAGTTGATGGAGCAGTGGCCCTATAGTTATTTTAGACATCACTAAAAAATCATACATGGTGAATACTTTCTGCAAAGCCATATTCTTTTAATTTGATTTTGGTCAAAAACATGCCTGGTTGAAGGAGTCAAGTAGTTATAAGATTCATCTTGAAAAGCCACAGGTCTCGTGAGACTGTGGTTCCCCACCCTGTTCCCACTCCCCTGAGACAACATTTGGGTTAAATTAATAATTGGTATTTGCCTTATGGTAAAGTAAATTTTCTTCATAACAGATTCTTTTGTGTTCGGTTGTGTCTGACTCTTTGCAATCCCACGGACTTTACCCTCCCCCACCCCCAGGCTCCTCTCCATAGGAGTTTGCCAGCCAGTTACTAGAGTGGGTTTCCATTTCCTCCTCTAGGGGATATACCCAACCCAGGGATCAAACCTGTGTCTCCTGCCTTGGCAGCCAGATTCTTTACCACTGAGCCATCTGGGAAGCCCTCGTTATGCTAGTACTAATGTACCATTGGGTCGCAAAGAGTTGGACATGACTGAGCGACAGAACAAACAAAAATTGGACTTAATCATTGCCTCATATTTTGTTAGATTTTTTTCCTTAAATTGTTTGTTAGAACTATATTCCTGTCAAATGGTCAATATGTTAGGTAATTTATCAGTTTCATTTTGATTGGGGGCATTCCTCCAGAACCCCTCCTTTTTTGCTCCAGCCCAGACTAGTTGCTTTCTAGGCTGATACTTAAGCATTGTCTGGGATTTCCCACTGCCTTAGTTCTAGAAATTTACTTTGCTTCTCTTGCTTGGTTTGACTCCCATGTCTAGTTTTTCTCCTTTATGTTCTTATTGTGGTGATTTCTAGTAGTTTCTTGAGAAAGTGAGTAAAAGGGATAAATATTTTTAAATCCTTCAGGTCTGAAAATGTTTATAATCTACCTTGACACTTGGGTAGGTGTAGAACTCTGGTGTGGAAAAAATGTATCCTCAGTATTTTGAATAACATTGCTTCATTGTATTCTAGCTTTTCAAGTTCCTATTGAAAAATTTAAACTCTGATTGCTGATCCATCAGATATAACCTCTCTAGAAGCTTTTAGGATCTTCTTTTTATCCCTAAAGTTCTAAAATAATCACAGTGATGAGTTATGACATATAACTTTTGTGGTCTAGTTTGGAATCTGCAACTTCAAGTCTTTTAGGGATTGGGAAATTATAGTGGTTAGTTTGTGATGGTTTCCTTCCCTTTCTTATGATTTCTCTTTCTGGAATTCCTGACTGTCAGATTTTAAGATTCTTGGATTGATTCTCTACTTTTCTTATGTTTTCTCTCCTACTTTTGCATTATTTTGTCTTTTTATTCTACATTCTGGAAGATTTCCTCAACTATATCTCCTAAACATTTTGTTGAAGTTTTGCTGTCATGTTTTTCAAGATTTTAAGAGCTTTTTATTGGTCTTATTTCATGGATACAATAGTTTACTTATCTCACTTTTAATTGCTGCTGTCTGACTTGTCTTTGTTTTCCTAAAGCATTTGGTGATCTTTGGATTCATTTCATATTTTTTAACTTTTTATTTTGTATTGGGGTATAGCTAGTTAACAATGTTGTGATAGTTTCAGGTGATCTATGAAGGGACTCAGCTATGCATATACATATATCCATTCTCCCCCAAACTTCCCTCCCATCCAGACTGCCACATAACACTGGACAGCGTTCCATGTGCTAAATATGTAGCAGGTCCTTGTTGGTTATCCATTTTAAATATAGCACTGATCACCAAGAAAGTATTGGGAGTTTTGTGTGTGTGCATGCACACACACATGTGCACGTGGGTATGTATTCACATGCACATGCATGTGGCAGAGACAGAAGAAGATTTCCTGATCTAGTTGGTTACCCTGCCTGATGTGAGGTGGCTGCCTACAAAGCCCTGGGGTGTTCTGGGGTTAGTGCTGGTGGGCAGAGCCAGGTTCTGGGGTGGATTGTTGTGTGGCCAGGAGTCTCAGATCGAGCACTGGCCACTGATGGGTGAATCTGGTTTCTAACATAGCTGGCTTCAGGGCCTTCAGTGTCCTAAAGCTCATGTCACCCTGCTGTTAAGTGGGGTTGAGTCACAGGGCAACTGGCTGGGTGGTCCAAGATGTCTAGGAGCTGGTGCCCATCTGCTGGTGGGTGAGCTGTGTCCTGACATTGCAAACTATTGGCCTGCGGTGGTCCTCGACCTTCTGTTTACCTGCTGAGGGGCGGGGTCAGGACCCACTGGATCCCTGGGCTATTCTTGCCCACTGATGGGTGAGGCTCATCTTGGGGCTAGTGCTGTCCTACTGTTCGGCAGTCAGGGCCCAGGGTCTCTGGCTGCAGGGACCAAGCATCCCATAGCTGGAGTCAGCCTGCTGATGGGCAGGACTAAGTATCTGCCTGCCTAAGTTGTTTGCCCTGAGGTGTGCCAGTACTGGTGCTAACAGGCTGGTGGACAGTGTTAGATCCTGGTACTAATACATTACAAGGAGGATTCAAAAACTGCACTTCTTAGTACCAGTGTCTTTGTGGTAGAATGAGCTTTCAGAATGACTGCCAATACTGTCTGTGTCCCCAAGGTGAGCTCCAATTGCTTCCTCCCTCTCTGGAGGCTCTCCCAAGTTCAGCACATGGGTCTTACTCAGACTTCTTTCAAATGACTGCTTCTGCCCTGAGTTTTGGAGGGTGTGAAATTTTGTGGGTGCCCTTTAAGAGTGAGGGCTCTATTTTCCACATCCCTCTGGGTTTTCTGAAAGAAAGCCACATTGGCCTTCAAAGCCAAATGACCTGGGGGCTCCTCTTCCTGATGCAGGAGCCCTGGGCTGAGGAGCCCAACATGCAGCTTCAACTCCTTCTTAGGGAGAACCTCTGCAATTGTGTGGGTTGCCCATCCCACATCATGGGTCTGGACCATATTGTGTCTCTCCTCCTCCTACCCATCTTGCTATGGTTCCATCTTTATCTTTAGTTGTAGAATATCCTTTCTTCCAGTCTTCTTGTCTTTCTCATCAATAGTTACTTCATAAATAGTTAATTTTATTGTGGCCATGGGAGGAGATGAGCTTAGGGTCTTCCTACTCTGCCATCTTGGACATTGGGTTATACTTAAAAAAAGAGGTGGGGGGAGAGAAAGATGAAAGTATGCTCTATAATACCCAGATATTATGCAAAAAAAATCCTATTTTTTGTATAATACAGGTGTCTCAAAGGCAAGGCTGCAGGTGTGGTTTCTCAGTTTGTTCAGTGTATGAAGGTGCCTGACCAAGGAACAGGCAAGGAGCACCTTTTTATTCACTCCCAAGATCCCTCTTCTAATTGGCCTCTCCAGAGGGGAACATTTTTTTAAAAATTTTATTTAAGTATAGTTGATTTACAATCTTGTATTAATTTCTGCTATACAGAAAAATGATTCAGATATATATATATATATATATATATATATATTCTTTTTCATATTATTTTCCCTTATGGTTTATAACAGGATATTGACTACAGTTCCCTATGTTTTACAGTAGGACTTTATTGTTTATCCATCCTGGTTTGTACCTGCTAATCCCAGACTCCCAATCCTTCCGTCCCCACCATCCTTTCCCCTTGGCAACCACAAGTCTTTCTGTTTTACAGATGGTTCATTTGTGTCAAGTTTTAGATTCCACATATAAGTGATAACATATGGTATTTGAGTTTCTCTTTCTGTTTTATGTCACTTACTATGATAATCTCTAGGTCCATCTGTTACTGCAAATACCATTATTTCACTATTTTTTATGGCTGAGCAACATTCCATGGCCCCCCACTCCAGTACTCTTGCCTGGAAAATCCCATGGATGGAGGAGCCTGGTAGGCTGCAGTCCATGGAGTCGTGAAGAGTCGGACATGACTGAGTGACTTCCCTTTCACTTTTCACTTTCATGCATTGGAGAAGGAAATGGCAACCCACTCCAGTGTTCTTGCCTGGAGAATTCCAGGGACGGGGGAGCCTGGTGGGCTGTCTTCTATAGGGTCACACAGAATTGGACACAACTGAAGTGACTTAGCAGTACCAGCAACATTAAATGTGTGTGTGTGTGTATACCACATCTTCATCCATTTGTCTGTTGGTGGACATCTAGGTTGTTTCCATGTCTAGGCTATTGCAAATAGTACTGCTATGAACATAGGGATACATGTATCTCTTCAAACTATACTTTTGTCTTGGATATATGCTCAGGAGTGGGATTATTGGATCACATGGCAACTCATAGGGTAACATTTTAAAAATCATCTGCCCAGAGAATAGCATCTTTTCCCAATTATTGCAAAGTACCTTAGAGGTAGTCCCATTGCAAGATAAGTCCTAAACTGAAGGTCAGAAGAAACAAGACATAAACAATGGCTCATCCCCTGGTGCATAAAGATTTGGAGAGATTATTGGAAAGCCATAGGAGGGATAAAGCAATATTACAAATACCTCAGAGGAATCGTAGAAGGAACAGATGTTATTTAACTTGGAAAAGAAAAAGAACACATATTAAAAGATGTTTAAAAAATAAGAAATGAACTCTTTCAAAGAATAGAATGACTGGCTGCTCTTAAATTTTATCCCAAGGGGATCAGTAGTGCTTTACTGGAGAAACAGAATCACTTCCTGGCAATGAAGACTTTCATCAACATTAGAAGTTGTGGCAGATCCTCTTTAAGAGACATTATAAAATGAGATGTATGCCCACCTGGGAGGAGTGTGAGTTGATTCCCCTTTAGATATTACAGGATTAACTAAAGTTTCTAAATGTAACAGTTTTGTAGTTGTTGTTCCTTTTGGATGAAAAGGAAGTATGGGAAGCCCTTGATTTTCATAGACACTTAGTTCTAGAGTTCTCCAGTGGGGAGATTCCTGAGTGCCCAAAATTGCCATGCAGAGAACTGCTGATGATGTTGAGAGTGGTGGGTCTAGGAATCAGGAGATCATTTATTCTAGTATAAATATCTCTTTGCAAAAAATGTTTCAGTCTTTTTCCTTTCTGCTTCCTTACCTTTCTTATCTGATAGTCAAAATTTGGTTTCTGATACAGGATTTTTTGCTTGAAAATTTATTAAGTTGTAACTACTGTTATTCTTATGTTAATTTCCTGCTCTGGGCACACAGTTCTCTGTTTCCCATATATATGTCCTACCTTTTCTTACATTAATTTATTCTCGTATTCATTCAGCAAATATTTACTAGAGCTGTGTATGTATCACTAATGTGCTGGTCACTGAGGATTGAATGGCAGACTAGATATGAGCCTTACACTTAAGAATGTCTCACTTTAGAGGAAAGATAGGCAAATAAACAAAACTACTTCCCACATCAGAAGCTCATGTCCTAAAATGGTTTCCTGCATATGTCAAATAGCAAGATTCTATCTAGTAAACCCACCCAGACATTGACTTTGTTTACACATGTGACTTTTCTCATTTATTGCTTTATGTACACAATGTATGTATATGTGCACACACATATATATATTGAGTGTGTGTATATGCATTTATACATAGTGTGCATATTGCTATCATCTATATCTATCTTGCTCCCAAACTAAATTTTAAGGTAATTAATAACTAATATTTTATTGGTAACTTACTAGATGTTTGGTGGTGTGCTAAGTACTTTATATATAATCATGTTATTTATTCCTCATAGCAATCTCTGAGCGTTGGTTCAATTACTATCCCCATTTGCATATGAAAAACCAAGCACTGAGAGGTTAGGTAACTCACCCAAGACTATAGAGCTAATAAGCTGCAAAGCCAGGATTTGAACCCAGAAGTCTGACTTCAAGGTTACAAAGAACTTTAGCTTGTATTATCCCATCTGATCACTGCAATGCTCTATCCAGCAATCAGGGATTTCGTTCTCATTATAGAGATGAAGACCTTCATGGTTTTGTTGACTGAGGGATATTGTTTTTGAAATTTTACTTTTGCAAGGATAAGATGATACTTGCCGGTAATATTTAGGGCATATAACAATTTTAATGTTCAGTCGTGAGTGTATATGTACATGTGTGTGTGTTCCGTCACTTAGTCTTGTCAGATTCTTTATGACCCCATGGACTGTAGCCTGCCAAATTCCTCTGTCCATGGAATTTTTCCAGGCAAGAATACAGGAGTGGGTTGCCATGCTCACGTCCAAGAGATCTTCCCAACCCCAGAACCGAACTCACATCTCCTGCATTTCAGGCAGATTCTTCAATGCTAAGCCATACCTGGAGAGCCCCTTTGAGAGTTTATGATGTGAAAGTCACTCAGTCGTGTCTGACTCTTTGTGACCCCATGGACTAAACAGTCCATGGAATTCTCCAGACCAAAATACTGGAGTGGGAAGCCATTCCCTTCTCCAGGGGATCTTCCCAACCCAGGGATTGAACCCAGGTCTCACACATTTCAGGTGGACTCTTTACCAGCTCAGCCACCAGGGAAGAGTTTAGTTGCTGCTAAATACATCCAGAGCATTAGGAGGGCAGCAGGATGATGGCACCTTGAAGGCTGTCACCTTTATATGCTCCCTCAGTTTATCTAATCCTATCCCCAAGTCTGAAGAGCCAACAGCTTAAGGGCAGAATTTACAGGGCAGGCAGATTTGCTTACATGACAATGCTCAACTCATAAACATTGCCTTTGCTAAATTGGTTTTGCTTTCAGTTTTTGTAGTTCTTATATTTCAATAAATATTCATCAAATTTTGAAACACTTGCCATCCTTCCAGTTAATCTAGATTTGAGACTTTTGACTCATTCTTAGAGTTTCTCCATCCCATCTCAGTAAAATCCCTCCCAATTCCTGTGGCTGCTTCCTTTGTAAAAGGTTTTGAGTTCCTTAGTACTCAATTCTTTCACTATCTGTTCTCAGTATGTTATGCATGCTTATAGGTAATGAGAAGAAAATACAAAATGAAGACTTTCACTGGCATAGGTGACAGAATTTGTTGTTCAGTCATTTAGTCCTGTCCAACTCTGCAGCCCTAGGGACTGCAGCATGCCAGGCTTCCCTGTCCTTCACTATCTCTCAGAGTTTGCTCAAATTCATATCCATTGATTCGGTGATGCCATCCAACCATCTCATCCTCTGTTGCCTGTCCCCTTCTCCTTCTGCCTTCAATATTTCCCAGCATCAGGGTCTTTTCCAATGAGTCAGTCTTCCCATCAGGTGGCCAAAGTATTGGAGCTTCAGCATCAGTCCTTCCAATGAGTATTCAGGGTTGATTTCCTTTAGGATTAACTGGTTCGATCTCCTTGTAGTCCAAGGGACTCTCAAGAGTTTTCTCCAATACCACAGTTTGAAAGTGTCAATTCTTTGGCCCTCAGCCTTCTTTATGGTCCAACTCTCATATCCATACATGACTACTGGAAAAACCATAGCTTTGACTATATGGATCTTTGTTGGCAACGTGACAGAATAGTGGACAACTATTTTCCTGTGTTTAAAAATTATTTATTATGAATATATACATAGTAATAATTTTCAAATAATATCACTGAAATTATATGTTAATACTAATTGTACAAAACAAGCAGCAGTTTAAATCAGACTGTCTTACACTTAACTGATGCTATTTACCTGGGATAATGAAGCAGTCCTATTGTAAATAGCAAATCACTTGCTGAAAGAGAATCAGACTTTGAATAAATGAGATTTTACTGTGTTTATGTACCATAGGTTTCTGAACTAAGAGTTAGAAGGTAGATCCTTGGTAGTATCTAGCAAAACCCCTTCCCCACCACCTGCTACAGTGTCTCTTTTACATGTTGAAAGGGGTGATATTATGGACTCAATAGTGCTTCCTCCATTTGTATGTTGAAGTCTTAACTACCAGCACCTCAAAATGTGATTGTACTTGGAGATAGGGCCATTAAAGAAGGTATTAAGTTAATATGAGGCCATTAGAGTAGGGTCTTGTCCAATCTGACTGGTATCTTTATAAGAAGAGTCTGAGACATAGAGGCATACCAGGATTGTGCATGCACATAGGAAAAGCCATGTGAGGACACAGCGAGATGTCAAAAGGCCTCAGAAGAAACCAGTCCTGTTGACACCTTGATCTTGGACTTCTAGGTTCCAGAACCGTGAGAAAATAAATTTCTGTTATTTAAGCCTCCCAGTCTGTGGTATCTTCTTATGGTGGCTCTGGTAAGCTAATGCAAACTAAAACTCTGGGCTTTAGTTCAACTTCTCCAGTGACAGAAAACTTTTGACCTCTCTAAGCCACCCAATTTTGTATTTGGCCTATATTAATTACTTTATAGATCTTTCTAGTATTGAGCTATAATTTTCTGTCTTGTAACTTCTTCTCATTGGACTTATTTCTGACTAATGTCACATTAAATCTGTTTTTGTTGTATCTTTTTTTTTTTTACAAATGATGTTTTCAAATATCTGAAGGATAGGGAAGTCAGTCCTGAGTTTTCATTGGAAGGACTGATGCTGAAGCTGGGTCTTCAGTGCTTTGGCAACCCAATGCGAAGAACTGACTCATTTGGAGGGACCCTGGTGCTGGGCAAGATTAAGGGTGGGAGGTGAAGGGAACGACGGAGGATGAGATGGTTGGTTGGCATCACCAACGTGATGGACACGAGTTTGAGTGGGCTTCAGAAGTTGGTGATGGACAGGGAGGCCTGGCATGCTGCAGTCCCATGAGGTGGCAGAGTCAGAAATGACTGAGTGACTGAACTGAACTGAACTGATTATCTTGTAGTTTCAATTCAGCTTTTGTATTTACCATTTTCCTCTGTATTATGAATCTGTCTTCATAGCAACTATTCTTTTGCAGAGTCCAATTTGCCATTAATCCTATAAGTTTTATAATTTAATATTAAATTTTCCACTCCTAGAATTTCCATCTAGTTACTAGTTCTAGTTACTAGTTTCCAACTAGTTACTAGTTCTAGTAGTCAGAATTTTAAAATCTCTCTTGATATTCCTCATCACTTTTGTCATTGCATCCATCTTCTACAGTTTCCTTAATCGTATTTATATTATATAGTTCTTTTATACTAATGTTAACATCATGGTTGTTTGTGGCTATACTTCTATTGATGCCTTTTTTAGATTATGGGTCTGCCTCTGCATGTCTAAATTAAACATTATTGGTAATACATTGTGAAAAAAAATCAAATATCTGAAGGTAATTATTTCCCTGTATGACTTGTTTTTTCCCCAGAAACATTCCCCACCACAAATTCTTCACTGTCTTCATATTCTATTGTTTTCATGCCGTGTCTTTATTTAATTTAATTTTTTTTTTGCTTTACAGTACTGTATTGGTTTTGACATACATTGACATGAATCCACCACAGGTGTACATGAGTTCCCAACCCTGAACCCCCCTCCCACCACCCTCCCCATATCATCTGTCTGGGTCATCCCAGTGCACCAGCCCCAAGCATCCTGTATCCTGTATCGAATCTAGACTAGCAATTCATTTCTTCCATGATAGTATACATGTTTCAGTGCCATTCTCCCAAATCATCCCACCCTCTCCCTCTCCCACAGAGTCCAAAAGACTGTTCTTTACATCTGTGTCTCTTTTGCTGTCTCACATACAGGGTTATCATTACCATCTTTCTAAATTCCACATATATGTGTTAGTATACTGTATTGGTGTTTTTCTTTCTGGCTTACTTCACTCTGTATAATCAGCTCCAGTTTCATCCACCTCCTTAGAACCGATTCAAATGTATTCTTTTTAATGGCTGAGTAATACTCCATTGTGTATATGTACCACAGCTTTCTTATCCATTCCTCTGCTGATGGACATCTAGCTTACTTCCATGTCCTGGCTATTATAAACAGTGCTGGGATGAACACTGGGGTACACGTGTCTCTTTCAGTTCTGGTTTCCTTGGTGTGTATGCCCAGCAGTGGAATTGCTGGGTCATAATGCAGTTCTATTTGTAGTTTTTTAAGGAATCTCCACACTGTTCTCCACAGTGGCTGTACTAGTTGCATTCCCACCAACAGTGTAAAAGGGTTCCCTTTTCTCTACACCCTCTCCAGCATTTATTACTTGTAGACTTTTGGATCACAGCCATTCTGACTGGTGTGAACTGGTACCTCCTTGTGGTCTTGATTTGCATTTCTCTAATAATGAGTGATGTTGAGCATCCTTTCATGTGTTTGTTAGCCATCTGTATGTCTTCTTTGGAGAAATGTCTATTTAGTTCTTTGGCCCATTTTTTGATTGGGTCTTTTATTTTTCTGGAGTTGAGCTGCATAAGTTGCTTGTTTATTTTTGAGATTAGTTGTTTATCAGTTGCTTCATTTGCTATTATTTTCTCCCATTCTGAAGGCTGTCTTTTCACCTTGCTTATAGTTTCCTTTGTTGTGCAGAAGCTTTTAATTTTAATT